>NC_088370.1:30791081-30828581 GCF_034508935.2 Berghia stephanieae | reverse complement strand
GAAAAATGATTTAAAACATCAATCTTAATCTTATTTCAAAACAAAAGTACGAAAAACCTGCAAAGAGAGGTATCAAAATTTAATTAAACAAGATATTCATAAGAAATAAAACTGTTATAATAAAGGAACACCAAAGCCTTTAAGTTTGCTTCGTTGAGCCGCCTTCTCCTGTCTGAAAATACAAGATTATAAATGGAGAAGGACCTCTCAGCATCAGCAGAATTAAGGCAGGTGTATATGTATCTCTTTGCCAGCGTAGCAAGATGGGGAACATCTGAGCTAACACTGTTCCAAAAAACAGTCAGATCAAGTGGAATGCCTCCAGATGCCGACACTGCTCTTGGACCAAGAGACTCTTTATATCGAAGTACTTCTGCACGAGGTACTTCATGAATACCAGGAATGGTCAAAGAACCAATATAAGAGTCAGCAATAAACACTAAATTGCAAGGATTGAAGAAAGGTATCTCCTTCAATAATTCCATCCCTGGTTGGCCTTCCGTCGATGAATATTTCTCAAGCTTTTCATTGGCCAAAGAGAAAGCTTGACAAAAACTATCCTGGAGCTGAAGCTTGAGATGTTGGTCCAGGTCATGCGGACAGTGTCTTTCTACATCTTGTAGGGTCACATGGCAAGATGAAAACTGGTCCTTAATTTCCATGAGCTTTGACCACGCCTGGTGAAAATAGAAATAAGAATAAGGCAAGGATTAAAAAACATAAGAAAGTATTTTTGTTTTGTAATTCTTTTCTTGCTCTAGTCAAAGACATTCAACTATAATGTTGTGTCCAAAGGCAGAGTTTCAACAAAGATGGAATCGTTTCATTAATAATGATACCTGCTCTTAATCTTATAAAATAAGATTTAAAGGTAGGAGGAGAAAATGAATATTTACTGTCATGGCGATTGGACGTTGGCTTTGGAATACATCAGTAGCTACAACGATGGACTGAGACTGCTGGATTATAAAGCTCATCTCTGCTTGAATTAACTGGCGCTCCGACACCGAGCAGAGGATATCATTCAAGTAGACTAACGACTCTGGAGCCGTGCGCCCACAGTGCTCCATTTCCTTCGCAATGAATGTGGCAAAGTGCTGCAAATTTTTCTCATGGTATGAGACCGCTTCAAACCAACAATTCCATCTGGATTTTGAAAAGGAAGTAAAAGAAATGATGCATTTTTAATTCATTTGTTAAATTGAATTTTTATTTGAAAATAAGATAACATTATACCTACTTAATCTATCAGTTTTTGGCCTTATAGTATAGTCTGTTGAATTTACCATCATCATATGACTTGACCTAGTGAGGACTAATGTTAGGCATTGACTTTAATGGTTGACTATGACCCTCTTACTTTACCCCGAAATAATTGTGCAAGATAGCTTCCAATATTTATTTTAAAAAATTCTAGTGCATTTTCTTAAGTCAATGGTTAAAGCAAACTAACTTTGAAATGAAAAAATGATGACAATCTAAAAAGGTAACATAATGGAATAATCAATTCTATTAAGCCATAGCAAGCACTTTCCCAGTCAGATACTTAATTAAAGCTCATCTTTTCAACAAAAAAAAGGGAGCAGATTACTATAACTGTAACATGATACTACTAAATATGGTTACTAACATATCAAATTAGGTAATAAGAATGACTGACCCTCCTATTTGTCAATATCCAATATTAACAATGTGTCACCTTTTGGTGAAAAAAGTTTTTTTAAAGACCCAGATGAATCATGACCAAGAAAGGAACATTCTCAAAATCTCACCGTGTAGCGATTGGGTTTGGAGGCATCTTTGAAGATTTGACGAGTGGTGTCAGGAATCGCAGATATCTTGCCTTTCTGGCATTGGCGTTCCAAAATATCGCATTTGCAGCTTTGACGAATTTGTTGGTGCGATTGAAGGGCTTTCTGAAGGCATCACCCACTAGGCTCATGATATGAGCCATGCATGTGATATGCGTAGCATTTGGCATGAGCCCTTTCAATACATCATTTAAAGCCTTCCTCATGTATGCTGCATTGTCTGTGTTTACGGTGACAACGTCAGTAAACTTGATGCCAGTGGAGACTAAGCATTCAATTATGGCCGTCGCAACGGTTGTGTGGTTTGTGACAGACAAAAATCTTGTGTCCAAGAAGTAACTTTGGACTTTGTCCACATCAGCGCTCAAGGGTTCCAGTGGTGCAGCTAAGACATTGAGGACAAACCTGAAAAGATAGGCGATACAAATAAGAGAAAACACAAAATAACATATAGGGAAGGATGCAAAGGTGATATCATAATTGCTCTCAGCATTTAATTATAGAATTCAAACTAAGGATTCGAACTGATCACTGTGTATGTTGTGTTGTGTAGTACGCCCATATATATATATATATATATATATATATATATATATATATATATATATATATATATATATATATATATATATATATATATATATATATGATTGTGCGTGAGTGTGTGTGTGTGTATTCACCTGCCTCCTACTCCTATATATAAATTACTCTTTCGCTTTAGTTTCTACAAACATTGTCAGTCAAAAACAAAAAACAAAGCCCACCTTCCAACATCATCAGACATTTCATCACAGATGATGGCCACAGGCTTGTTTATAACTTTCTTATACACCACTTCTTTTTTGTTGGTGAACTCCCTCTTTAAGTAGCATTCCTGCAGCTGATGAGCTTGTGGAATGGCCCCACCGTTTTCAACTCTTGTCTGCAAGAAGTTTCTGACTGCTGGGTGGTCAACCTTCGATAAGGGAATGTTTGCTGCAGCAAACATTGACACAACTTCATTGCAGATATCATTTCTTGCTGAAAGAAAGAAATTTAAAAACTAGTTTGTTAATGTTCACAAATATGAATAGCTTTTAAAAAATAAGCTTTATATGGCGCAATATCCACTAAACGTGCTCAAAGCACTTTACAAGGGGTCCGTGGCCAACAGCAACATTTAACAGGTAGGATGGGACATGAAGCCTGTTAGGCGATATTACAATTTTTTTGGACAGAGACAACACTGTTAACGGCCAGGTACTCATTTTACACCTCCATTTCATGAGAGAATGTGAGTAAAGAGCCTTCTCCATGGACTCAACTATGCGCTGAGCGAGGCTCGAACCCAGGTCCTTCCGATCTTAAAGCGAGTGTCTTTTCACTATACCACAAAGTAATAATAAAAAGAACAACAATGATAATAATAATAATAATAGTAATAATAATACCCTCATCTTTTATATAGTTGTAATTGTATAGATTTATAGAGCAATATCCACCCAAAACTAAGTACTCATTTAGAGGGAAAGGGTGCACCACTCACCTTGCGTTGAAACTGTAGACGGTTTCTTCAAAACAGAATCCAATGTCCTCTGCTTCTTCACCGCTTCACTCTCATCCACGTCAGTGGCATGTGACCTCTTCATTCTTTCTTCTTTTGATTTATGGTCTGCGGAATTGCGGCGGCTATCCACAGAAGACTTTTGTAAGTGGTCAATAACCTTGTTGCATGGTGTGCAAAATAGCTTTGAACCACTGACGTGGGTCCACTGGCTGTATTCTGAGTGTCGCTGGTGTGCAGTGACATGGCGAGCACATTTTGCCTTCTTCATATCTAAACCAAGGAACGTGTCCATAGCGAGTTTGTAATCAACTAGATGTAAGAGAAAAGAACGCCGGTAGCGAAACCAATTGAAGATAACAATAATAGCGTCACTCGTCACTAAGGTGAAAGTGAAAGTAGAAAAACTCCTTTTAATTGCAATGTAACGACTATTAGTAGTATGGCAGTTTAAAAACCAGACTGGGCAGCTTCCAGTAGCAGTTTAAATAGACCAGGAGCTATGAGAAAATGATGCTGACTTTCGGAAATTCGCCACTTCAAAAAAACAACTCGGGTTAAATAATGGTGAAAAATTTAGATTTTTCATGAAAATTGTAAAATTTGCGGACCTACACTCCTCTAAGCTTGGTGAGAAGTTGCCAGGCTTTGATACCAGTAAGAGGAGACACTGGGTAGCTGCGAATCGGCTTCGGTCGAGGAGCTGCCTAACGGCCGGTGCGTTACATCAGTGGGGTCTAACTTCCTGTCCAATATGTCCACGCTGTGGACAAGAACCCGAAACGGCAGAGCATCTAGTCGAAAGGTGTGTTGTGACGATGCTACCAGGCGGGTTCAACAAGATATGAAGTGAATAGAAAAGTGCCAGAAGACAATAGAGAATAAAAAATTTTCGCGGCGGTGGTGGGGTTTGAACCTGCGACCTTATTGGTACGACAACTCCGCCTGGCAGGTGAGAGCGTGGCTCTACCGTGTGAGCTATCCACGAACACAAAAATATTCGTTTCAAACTCAAAGTCATTACTAGATCCCTCTCTCACCTACTTCTTGAGACCGCCGATTCGTTCGTACACCACCATCGCGAATAATTTTGACCAGCAGTTAAGCTTAATAGCCAATATTCTCAACACAAACATATAACTAGGTATCCCAAACTAAAATTTCAACTGCAGAAAACTGCTGTTATTTTGAATTGAACAAATACAGATTGTCCAACCATGAACAACAGTCTTTAAATGATTAAAATCGGACAACAAATAAAAAAGTTACGAATTTTTTATTTATTTAATAACTTGTAATTTTCGTACACCAACAGAACATGCTACCAAACAGCAAGTTTAAGGTGCATCAAAACAAACAAAATAATAACAAAATTGAATAATTTGCAAGCAATCGCAAGCCATGGACATAGAGAATAAGAAAAGTACTCAAACAAATATTCACCTAGTATAATTCAGTTGCTATACAGCATCAAAATCAAGAAAAAACATGACGCGCGTAAAAATAATTTCACCGAAATCGCCAGATGTACCATCTTCGGCACTTTGCAGACTCGTCAGTAATCTAAATTAAGGCATGAAACTTATCTGAGCCTTAGAACTGGCACCATACAGTAAGCCCAATTTTTTTCAGAGAGATAGAGGCAATAATTACTGAGATTTTACGTCTCAAAATTCGAAAAAAGGCCGAAATCGCCAAAGGAAGACATTTTGAGAAAAAAACAGTGTTTCCGCTACAAAAAATTTAAATGATGAGATATGGCTATGAAACTTCACATACAAATGATTTGAGGGATGGGGAATCCAAATTTTACGTCCTTTTCACAATAAGAATGACAAAAACAGAGTTATGAAAAGAAATCAAGATTTAAACTCTCGAAAATCAACAGAAATATATGTCAAAAAGGGGGGAAAAGTCAAAAATTCATACCACGATCTAACACAATAATGGAAGTTAATGCTGCACCTACTGGTGGTGCACAGTCGATCAAATAAAATAAATAAATAAAAAAATTAGACAAAAAAGTCAGTACACAAAAGCATACAATATCCAATGCAACCCATGAACATGAAAAATTTATACCTATCCATACGTACATATTCTGAGACAATCAGCCTAAAATTCAACGCCCTGCCCTAACACATATTAGTTTATATATCTAAGGCAACGGTATAAGGACACGCTTTAATGCATATAAATGCACAGACGCCGGGCAAACCTATCTTAGCGCTCTTGTTACTCATCATGTTGCGAGCAAGCAAGATGGCTTTCTATTATTTCAACATTTTTAACACGCCTGAGTGTACTTAAACACTTTAATATGTTTTTTTTACCCGGAAGTTCGTATTCACACAGGGAGTCCAATATAATATCGAATAACAGATTATACATACGCGGACTCTGGAAGCTGATCATATCCACATAGCCTATAAATTATAAAGATTAATTTAAACACGGACTATAATATTGCTCTTATGGTCGAATAGCCCAACATCAGTATGAGTATAAGGGTTATCATTGGCTCTCCACTATACACATTTTAAATGCATTTATAAAATGTTTAAATAGAAATAGATATTATATTGGACTCCCTGTATGAATATGAACTTCCAGGTAAAAAAAACATATTAAAGTGTTTAAGTACACTCAGACGTGTTAAAAATGTTGAAATAATAGAGAAAGCCGTCTTGCTTGACGCTAAACATGGTGAGTAAATAAAACAAATGTAATAATCAGAAAAGCTACATGATAGGTACATAATTATGAGAAACAACAATGGTTTAAACAAAGCATGTCACTGATCAAATGTAAAGTGATGGAAATAGATACATAATTTCATGAATCAATATAATGTAAATGTTGCTACTCGAAGCGATAAACAACAATGTGAAATTGAATGTAAGCTTCAATTTAATTATAAAAACAGATAGAAGAATGGATGTTTCGTGTTTCCCTTTACCAACAAACACATTCAACTTAACGGCACTACCACATCATCTCATTCATCATCTATAGTGTTTGGTTCATCCTGTTTGTTGACAAATGAGAAACCTGAAACGTCCATTCTATCTGTTTTTGTAATTAAACTGAAGCTTGAATTTAATCTCATAGTGTTATTTAATCAACATCTGAAACCCTACTTCGTTTGACAGCAGTTGACAAAAAAGATGCATCTGCTTCATCATCATTAATCAACCTTAACAAAGAATCATAAAGAGTGCTAATGGTCCCCGTTATCTTTAAATTCTTTTCACCCAAAAATACCTTTCTATATCTTATTTGATTTCTTAAACTTTCAGCTGTGCCAATATTCAGAAATCTATCTAACTGATCTTTAGTTTTACATATCCCACCATCTGAAATTACAGCATCTAATATATCAGATTTCTGTTGCCTATCTTTTATTATTTTATCACATCTTTTTCTTTTATTTTCACTCATCTTTTCCTTAACTTTTACACGTACATTAGCTTCATCTTCCTTACTAATAGACTGCAGGTTTTCAGAATTCCTTTTAGCTTCCTCTAAAATTTCATTTTGTTTAAATTCGCTTAATGCACAAAACCAAGAAACTGTCTTATTATGCTTCCACATATTAAGTGTGGAGCGTAAATGCAAGGAGGCCCTTTTTCGTTTATTGAGATCATAATCTAAATCCCCAAATAACCTTTCCCCAGTCAAATTGGTCAATGGACATCTATCTAAAATATTCCTAACATCAACAGCAATATCACCACCATACACACCACCGTCAAGAAAGTCATGTAATTGCCTCCTTAAAACCAATATACAATTCCGTACAAAATCTTTAAAAGCCGACAACACTAAATCAATTTGGCATTCATGCTTCACAAAATCTAAAGTACACATGTCATCAAAACAAAAATCATCAAACACGGAAACAAATTCATGTTCATCAAATGAAATCATGGACATAAATTTCTCAAAAATAACATCAATCTTTTTGACATAAGAGGAGAATGACCCATAAGGAATTTTACTTTTCATCAACTCCCAGTATGGCCCAGTGATAGTCAGATTAAACAGTGAAATAGCAGCAACTAAAGAAATTACCCTACTATCCCTCAAATCTGCAACAATACTTTGAAGCTTTAAATTGTCACCTGAAACTTCATTTTCTAAAAAATCAAGAACATGTTTATGATGGTACAAAAGAGCATGAGCATTTTCAAATATATTATTGAAACGATTACTTCTAAAACTGCAAAACTGAGACTTAATATTATTAACTTCACAATAATTTAGCCATTCTTCCCTTGCCCCATTTTTCTCATCCCCCCGAGGTCCCAATACTTCTGCAGTTAGTCTTATAGCACGTAAGGCTGCACTTTCTTTACCAATACTAGACTGAAAATGATTAAACTTTTGCTGACTGTCCCTCCCAAGTGAACCCCCCTCTTTAATTACATCCCTCTCAAATTCTAACACAGCACTCTCAACAGCTTTAGATAAACCAAGCAAAAAATGAGCGTTACAATACAAAAAATGTGTACATATATCCTCATCATGCAAAACACTCTTACGCCATTCATGAATTTTTTTATTTAAAAGTTTCATATTTGCCGCTCTATCGGACATAACAGAATTCATTTTATAAACAATTTCTTTTAAAAGCTCATCTCTTTCTTCTTCCTTTAGGTCACTATTAATTTGAATTAAATCATCAAAAACTTTAATTATTTGTTCTAACATACTATTTGCATCATCTGAGGCTATAGTCTGAAAACCCAAGCTAATTGCTTTTCCACTACTAAGAACAATATGTTTTTCCATGTAATGTTTCTTTTGTCTTGAAGTACCATCTGATGCAAAAGTAAAACAATCAGTATTTTTAATTTCATCAACAATTTGACATTTTGCTACATGATTGCCTTCAAACATTATATTTAGAGCAGTAGAAGAGGAAGGTAATTCTTCAAGAGAAAACGAATGTCCAAACAAATGTTTGGCAACTATTTGTACAACTTTTGAGCAATTAGTTGCAGACACATTCGCTTCCCCTTGGAGAGCCATATATGCAATACGGACAGAATTTTTAAATTTATTATATTTGTCACATTTCAATTTGAATTTACTGTCATCTTTATCAAGATTGTTAACCATGTTTAATGTGTAATGCAGAGACTCAGACTTTTCATTCAACAACAAACATCTTTTCTTTGACTTAGACAAATTTTTTGTAAAGACAACTTGACTTTCTGTAAATTATCACATTCTTTTTTAAGGACAGAATTTTTCATTTCCAAGCCCGCAATTTTTGTTGTTAAATCTGAATTAATTTTCCTCAGGGAACAATTGTTCTTATAAGTTTTGGATTTTTTAAATTTAACAAGATCCTGTGACAAAGTTTTGTTCTTTAATTTTAAATTAAAAATTTCTCTCTTTAAAATACTACATTCTGATGAAACGACTTTAGACTTTTTAGATGAAAACAATTTTTTAGAAGAGACAGACTTTGATAATTTTTTAGCATGGTCAACATTAACAATTGTGGAAGGAAGTGGGATGTGGGACTCTGAAAAAGATTCTGGCAATAAAACAGAAGTGATAGGTGCAGGGGTACATTCAGGTTTGGCTGGATTCTGAGTAGCAACAGATGTAGAGGGTAGAGGGTAGAACCAGATCCAAAAGTGAATGACGATGATGGTAGTGGTGCTGAACATGAATCAGGTGTGGACACATTCTGAGAATTAATATTCACGGAGGGATGAGGGGTAGAACCAGATACAATAGAAATGCAGGACGATGGTGTTGGTGGTGGTGAGCTGAGAATCTTAGTAGAAGTGGACACATTCCGAGAATTAATATTCGTGGAAGGATGAGGGGTAGAACCAGATACAATAGAAATGCAGGACGATGGTGTTGGTGGTGGTGAGCTGAGAATCTTAGTAGAAGTAGAAGGTTGACTTGATGATGGTAGTACAGATGAAGGAAATAAAACGGTTGGCTGAGGACTCAGTGCTGGCCAGTCAACAGTAGACGACGGTGGTGGTGAGCTGAGAATCTTAGTAGAAGTAGAAGGTTGACTTGATGATGGTAGTACAGATGAAGGAAATAAAACGGTTGGCTGAGGACTCAGTGCTGGCCAGTCAACAGTAGACGACGGTGGTGGTGAGCTGAGAATCTTAGTAGAAGTAGAAGGTTGACTTGATGATGGCAGTACAGATGAAGGAAATAAAACGGTTGGCTGAGGACTCAGTGCTGGCCAGTCAACAGTAGACGACAGTGGGGGTGGTGGTGGTGGTGGCGATGATGAGGGTGGCTTTGTGGCTGTGGCAGGAGGAGAGTTTAATTGAATTTCCGTCAGATGACAGGGAAAGAAGGGTTTCCTGAGCCATGCCTGAAGTGCTGCTGGGTCCCTGCTGATACTTTTTATCAGCTTCCCCTTCTTTGTATCTGCAGCGAGATACATGCCTCGTAACTTCTCTCTCGTGCAAATCACAGGAGAAGGCGATATGTTTTCTAGAAATTTATGGAAGTCTCCATAAGTATAACCATGTTTCAGGAGAAAATTGCCGAGGTCCACAGCAATTTCATTTGACACAACAGTCTTTTTAAAATTGTTTTTCTCCAACGTCATGTTTACACCAATGGCATTGAGGGCATCACTGATGTGGTGAAGATCCACAGGTGCATTCAGAAATGTTTTATCTTTCCCTTTTGCCGCCTTCACAACCTTCAAAATTTTCCGCCAGATACTGTTGACTGGATAACTTGAGTCTGGACTCAACTTGGAGAACCATTGTTCCACCTAGAAGGGAAAAAATAACCAAAAAATATTGAAGGGCTTATAACTAATGCATTAGTATATTAGAACAAAAAAAAACAAAAATAGAATCTTATACAAAAAGATAACCCTTGATAATACACCAGAATCCAATAAGTTTTTAAAAAGATAAGGATTAGGTATGAAAAAATGAACATACTTTGCTAGAGAGAAAAACACGGGAATGGTTTAGAATTTAATTGTATTCCATAGCAAACATCTAGTCTTGTCTAACCTAGTAAAGACCTTTTCAACAAGTGCTA
Organism: Berghia stephanieae; assembly: GCF_034508935.2. Classification (NCBI taxonomy): domain Eukaryota; kingdom Metazoa; phylum Mollusca; class Gastropoda; order Nudibranchia; family Aeolidiidae; genus Berghia; species Berghia stephanieae. Next base: position 30,818,177 of record NC_088370.1, on the reverse strand, counting down.
ATTATACCAACAGCACACTGCCCACTGCTAATTGCTGACTGTTGCAGGCATGCTTAAATATCATAAAGAGAGCCATAAACACGACTTTTACTTGTCTATGTCACTCAGTCACTTGTAACTACAATATTTATCCAAAAAAATATAATGGTGGCCTGTGACAACAAAAAACAGATGTGTCATATATTCATAGAAACCTTACCTCAGACACTGTCGTTTTGGCTTCAAAGCGCAGATGATAAAGCTGGACTAACAGCTTGTTTGTCACTTGCACAAGTGGCAGTGCAGGTCTACGACCTTTCCCCTTCATCAAAAATGAAGCCCTGAGACGACTCATTTGTTCGTCATCTGAAAATGGAGAATTAAAATGTTCAAACTTATTTGAGATGTGATAATAATAATAAATAGTTTCTATACACCGCCTTACCCCGTATTTCAACAAGCTCAACGCGCTAAATGATTACTCATTACCATCAACACTATCTATCAAAACTCAACTGTCAAATTCAAATAGGCAGGATTCAAGAATTTAATATAAATCTAAAATATCTTATACTATACTAACATATCATAAACAAGCAACCATAATCAAGTCAATCCCATAGCATCAAATCAAAACAAGCCTTCTACCAAGTAGTATACAGTAAAAGGTTAAAAGTTAAATTTAAACTGGAGTTTGAGTTACTATAGTATAGTTCCATCATGGCATAATTGAAACTGGATCTTACAAAAACGATTGAAAAACAAACAAGTAGATACCTACTACTCATTGATGACACCTGATGAAGAATGGGGCCGTCCGGTTAAGATTATTATTATTATTATTATTAGTAGACGTCTAGATCAAACAATGTGCACTCAGATTATCAATAATTTCTTAATGAATGAGCTTGGTTTAATCTAAATTTCAGAAACAACTAGACTTAGATGTCAATAGTGTGATACTTTCCATTTCCTAGTACTAGTAGGACTCACAATCACAAGCACCAGTCTAGTAGTCAGGACGGACACTGACACTGACACGACCAGTATTTTATTTCTCATCTGAATCTAGAAGTAGCAGTGATAATGACACGTTCATTCTTAGCGAACGGTGGGCTCCGATAATAATAATAATAATAGCCTTCATGAATGAACACGAGTTGTCTAGCGGTTACAAACATTATCATTATCATTAATTCAGAAAAGTGAGTGGAGCAAACTCAAACTCAAACAGTATCATGAATAAGACAAGATAGAGAAAAGCTTCGATCTACTCCAACACCGATCATAATAAAATACAAAACAATAAAATTTACTTACCACATAATTCAAGTAAGTCCATGTCCATAATTGAAATACGTTTGACTATTCTAGATGGCTTTAATGTTTGGAAACGTTTGTGTTACTCCAACTTACAATCGGTCTCGGTCACCGGCAGTTTATCAACTCACGCGTCGGACAGTAGGAGAGAAAGAAAGAGAAAGCGGAAACAGAGGCTTTGCTTTTAAAGATGGCGCTATTTGTTGAATCAAGCCAGCATGCTGGATTTTTGATATTATAGCCTTCAAATGCTGCAGATTTTAATGGTGTAATTTTTTCGCCGTTTATTAACCGTTAAGAGAGTCAAATTTTCACTCAAAAATAGAGCAAATTCAGTTAAATTTTAATAATATTTTTGTTGTGTTTATAAACGAAAAAATTACACCACACGAAAGGGCATTAAAAGGAGATTCTCCCACACTTGATTTCACAGCTGTTGGTCCGTTCAGCTTTTAGCGCGAGCAGATCTTGTGACGAGACCCGAATTTCGGTCGATCGGCACGCAGTTTTCACAGCGAAAATTTGCAATCGGATCTCTTTATGAGGGCGTTTTTGAATAGCTGTTAAAAAGTTCACATAGCTTGAATAGTTTAAATATTTAGCTCATCTTATAGAGCAGATATTGAAATATAATATTGTCCTTTTTTTTATTAAATAAAGTTTAATTCAAGAGAGAGAGAGACAGATATTAAGACCCCACTTTTTGATCGATCACGGCAAATTCGCCTGCCACACAGCGGTAGTTTGGGATACCTAATATAACATAGAAACGATTGAGACATTGAGTATGCTCCGGTGTATGGGGTGAATTTTAATTCAGAAAAGTGAGTGGAGCAGGCACTTATGTTGGTAACAACAAGATATGAAGTGAATAGAAAAGTGCCAGAAGACAATAGAGAATAAAAAATTTTCGCGGCGGTGGTGGGGTTTGAACCTGCGACCTTATTGGTACGACAACTCCGCCTGGCAGGTGAGAGCGTGGCTCTACCGTGTGAGCTATCCACAAACACAAAAATATTCGTTTCAAACTCAAAGTCATTACTAGATCCCTCTCTCACCCACTTCTTGAGACCGCCGATTCGTTCGTACACGGCGGGTTCGCGACGGTGCACGAATGCGGACCGGACTTTGCTGATTGGGTCGATCGTCATAACATAGTAGTGTGAACCATAAGAAGCTGCTGCATCAGCTGACGACACATTTGTCGCTACCGCGAATTACTTAACTTTATTACTTTTTTTTTGGAAAAATAACAATAACAGGGCTTTAAAAAAATTAAAATACTAATTCCCCCCCCCCCCCCCCCAAATAATTTAAATCAGCCTTCCATGTCAGGTGATTAAAACCAGGTGTTTCAATGTTCGATCCCCAGTCAAAAGGTTGCTAATTTTATCAAGATCAAGAGGTTTCGAGTACTCACGACATTCCAGGCTCAGGGTCCTTTAAAAAAATACTTTTCATTCAGTTATTGTTATTATCTTTATTATGGCCGACACAGCATGCATCGTCCATACTTTTTCAAAACTTGTTGTTTTTTTTTTGGGGGGGGGGGGGGGGCTGTTTTTTTATATCGGAAAATTGGGTTTTGTATGTTATGTATTATGGAGAGAGAGAGAGTAATATTTTATAATGATAAGATATCTGTAGTGGTAGTATTATTAGTAGTTTTGAAATGCCTATGATGATGACAATGTGAGATAATTATATTAGTGTGATTATTTTTATTATATTTTTAAAAATTACGTACGGCTATGTCGTAGTGGTATGACACTCGCTTTTGGACCGGAAGGTCCTGGGCTCGAGCCTCGCTCGGCGCATAGTTGAACTCTTGGAAAAGGCACTTTGCTCACTTTCTCTCACCGGACTCAGTTGTAAAATGTGTACTTGGTCGTTAACTGCGTTGTCTCTGTCCGAAGAAATTGTAATATCGCCTAACAGACGGTATGTCCCGTTCAACATGCGAAGTGTTGCTGTTATAAACTTTAGCATTGGCATGTATGTGCCTATTTCGCTGTAGTGAATTTAATTTAATTTTTTGTTTTCATCGACAGCTAACATGAAAGAACACTGTTGGCGTTACTGGTGTCCTGACAATCCATAAAGATGCTGGCTCAAGGGCTATTCTGGCAAGGTGTGTTGAGGCAAACCTGTGGCAAACCTTTGCCTGTGGCAAAACTCATCAATCAGCAAACCATCATCTGGGCCAGCAGACCAGAGTGTCTGCATGCACTTTTTGACAATGGTTAGTAATGTTGTCAAATCTCCATAGCGCCTTTACATTTTTTTATTGGTGATCAATAAAATAAATGCTCATTTTTCTAAATGAAAATGGCAAAGCATCATTTGAATTGAATTACTACTGAATGTAGTAACTTAACGACAGACTATAGTTTGTTGCCAAGAGTTTTGTTCTAGGGATGTAAAACCAATGAAATTTCAAGTGTGTTGGTGTGAATAATGATCATTTTTTAAAAATTGCTATGTCTTTGACAAATGCATTTTATGACAATAATGCCATTTCCAAAAATTGCTAATGAAATGTGTCTCTTTTTTATTTCAATTTTTCCATCCAGAGCAGGATCAACCCTCTTTGTGGAACTACAAAAAAAGTGGTGGCAAACAAGTAGTGTTGACTTTTTCTGTATTGAGGCGAAAGAGATTTTTATTCCAAGGGTTTGGGAAAGCAAATTGCTTTTTATTCAGAGCTAGTGCACTATTTAACTGTTTTATTGTCTAAAATAGAATTGATTTTGCAGTTCAACTTGACTAGATATCTAATTTTATACGACTTGTCTCTCAAGTAGAATAAAAAAATGAAAAATGAGGATAGCGTGCCATATCATATTTTGAAAAATCATTTAATATATCTAGAAATCATCTGTATAACCTATTGTATACAGTAAATAATTAGGTTTTGTGATTATAATGATGAATTCATAAGGTATGACATCATATTTGACCACAAAATTATTTTATCTCTGGGCGTAAAAAAATCAATTTTACAGCATTTTTTTTATCTAAGGGGTTATGGGTTAGTGAACCGATTATAATTTTTTTTAGACTTAGATCAATCTACAAAATTTTCGTTTTCTTGTCCTATTACGGTCATATTTTGAAAGTTTGATGGATCATTTCTTTTAGTTGTCTGCAAAATCAGCCTTTTATGTCAAATTATAGAAAAAGCTTGCGCTTTCTCAAATGTCTGTTTTATGTCATTTGTTTGATTTTCTAGCAATCCTACCTTAGTCATTTTCCTTTAAATTATCTTCAAATTTATTCAGAATCTTTTCTATGAGGTGTTTTACATCATGATGTAAGTGTTTGGGGGTAAATTAAAATTTAGCAATTTTATAAATTTTAAAATTCATTTGTTCCTGTCGATCCGCGCTAAATTTTCAGTTGAAATCAAATAAAAATTCTAAAAAAATTATTCCAAGAGTTTTCATGATATAGCTATTTATGAAAGAAACATTGTGTTTAAATTTGAAAGAAATTTATATGCTAGTTTTTGGTGCATCTATGTTAGAAATTTTAGGGTTTTACGTCTAATTTTAGCTTATGTTGCCCCTTAAAAAAGTTTTTTTTTTTTAAATTCAGTTATTTTTGGTGTTTAGCATCAAATTATACATTACATTATTAGTTCATGAGATATAATTAAAAATTTTAGAACTATAAAGCGTATTTGACTACTAAAGTAATTTTTTGGTGAATAACAGCAGATATTAAATTATTTCGCAATTTTTTTTCTTAGAGGTATGGGTTAGCGAATCGTTTATAATTTTTTTCAGAATTTGATCAATTTATAAAATATTACTGTTTTCTTGTTCTATATTGGTTATACTTGATGAATGTTGGCCTTTGTCTGCATTATTAGCTTTATTATCAAATTAAAGACAAATTTTTCATTTTCTCAAAATTTCATTGTGCGTCATTCTCTGATTTTCTAACATTCACATCTGGATTGTTTCCCATCAGATTGTCTTCAAATTTGGTCAGAATTTTTCTTATGATGTGTTTTGCATCATGATGGTTGGGTTTTGGGCTAAACAAAAATTTAGCAGTTTTATGAATTTTTAAATCAATTTTTTTTCCTGTCATGTCACACCAAATTTTCACTAAGAAATCGAAAAAAAATTCTGAAAAATTTATTTACAAGACTAGCTAAACCTATCCATCTTGTTGTAAGAAACATTTTGTGTAAATTTGAAAGAGATCTGTTCGTTGTTTTTTTCTGCATCACTGTAAGAATTTTTGGGGTCTAATATTAGCTTATATTGTCCCCCCTGGTGGTAGGGATTTGGTGGCTAATAGTATTAGCGCTGGTGTTAGGGACTCAGTAATAGCCATGTGGTAGGGACTCGGCGAGTAAAAGTGCTGGTGGTAGGGATTCAACGAGTAAAAGCGCTGGAGGTAGGGACTCAGTGAGTAATAGCGCTGGTCGTAGGGGAGTAAAAGCTCTGTGACTCGCTGAGTAATAGCGCTGGTGGTAGGGACTCGGTGAGTAATAACGCTGGTCATACGTGCTCAGTGTGTAAAAGCTCTATGACTCGGTAATAGCGCTGGTGGTAGGGACTCGGTGAGTAAAGCGCTGGTTGTAGGGGCTCAGTGAGTAATAGCGCTGGTCGTAGGGACTCAGTGAGTAAAAGCTCTATGACTCGGTAATAGCACTGGTGGTAGGGACTCAGTGAGTAATAGTAATAACGCTGGTCGTAGGTGCTCAGTGAGTAAAAGCGCTGGTGGTAGGGACTCGGTGAGTAATAACGCTAGTGGTAGGGACTCAGTGAGTAATAGCACTGGTGGTAGGGACTCGGTGAGTAAAAGCTCTATGACTCAGTGAGTAAAAGCGCTGGTGGTAGGGACTCGGTGAGTAATAGCGCTGGTGGTAGGGACTCGGTGAGTAGAAGCTCTATGACTCAGTGATAGCGCTGGTGGTAGGGACTCGGTGAATAAAAGTGCTGGTGGTAGGGACTCGGTGTGCAAAAGCGCTGGTGGTAGGGACTCAGTGAGTAATAGCACTGGTGGTAGGGATTCAGTGAGTAGAAGCTCTATGACTCAGTGATAGTGCTGGTGGTAGGGACTCGGTGAATAAAAGTGCTGGTGGTAGGGACTCGGTGAGCAAAAGCGCTGGTGGTAGGGACTCGGTGAGTAATAGCGCTGGTGGTAGGGACTCGTGAGTAGAAGCACTGGTGGTAGGGACTCAGTGAGTAAAAGCTCTATAACTCGGTAATAGCACTGGTGGTAGGGACTCAGTGTCAGTGAGTAAAAGGTCTATGACTCAGTGAGTAAAAGCACTGGTGGTAGGGACTCAGTGAGTAAAAGCTCTATAACTCGGTAATAGCACTGGTGGTAGGGACTCAGTGTCAGTGAGTAAAAGGTCTATGACTCAGTGAGTAAAAGCATTGGTGGTAGGGACTCAGTGAGTAAAAGTTCTATGACTCGGTGAGTAATAGCACTGGTGGTAGGGACTCGGTGAGTAAAAGGTCTATGACTCAGTGAGTAAAAGCATTGGTGGTAGGGACTCAATGAGTAAAAGCTCTATAACTCGGTAATAGCACTGGTGGTAGGGACTCAGTGTCAGTGAGTAAAAGGTCTATGACTCAGTAGAAGCGCTGGTGGTAGGGACTCAGTGAGTAAAAGCTCTATGACGGTAATAGCACTGGTGGTAGGGACTCGGAAGAGTAAAAGCACTGGTGGTAGGGACTCAGTGAGTAAAAGCTCTATGACTCAGTGAGTAAAAGCGCTGGTGGTAGGGACTCGGTGAGTAATAGCGCTGGTGGTAGGAACCCAGTAAAAGCGCTGGTGGTAGGGACTCAGTGAGTAAAAGTGCTGGTAGGGATTCAGTGGTGTCACTGATTTTACGACATTAGAATATAAAGAAATTTACAACTACAATCGGACTAATGATTTTACAAAAGGTCCCCACAAAAGTATATCTTTAAAATATTAAACAAGTCTGTTGTTTAAATTAAATTATAATTTTATTTTAAAAGATCAAGAAAATGTCAAAATAAAAATGAAAGTTTTGACAACCAAAATGTACCTATTCCGTAACATATAAAGACACACAAACAAATCTTGTCTTCTTGCTCCTCTGTAATCTTGACACAGCATTGCTCTGATTTCAACTTAATATCTGTTTTCATTTTCATTCTTTGTAAAGTATTAAATTAGTATTAGGCTGTGTATTACTTCACTCTTAACATTATTGTGCGGAAACCAAAAATTTTCCATAATTCAGTTTATGAAAAGTTGGCCACCCTGCTCTTAACATTATTGTGCGGTAACCAAAAATTTTCTCTAATTCAGTTTCTGAAAAGTTGGCCACCCTGGGATAACCATGTCCCTCATTATCTATGCACATAACATTCACAAGTGGATACAAATATCGATTTACTTTGTATGTTGCATCCATAACAAACACATCACAAAAAACACTCAAATCACGCCTCATTCTTCCCGTTACTGAAAACAAATACTCAAAACCACCATCCTCATTCACACTGAACTTTGTTACACCTCCTTCCTCCTCTATCTCTCTCAGTAATTCCTGTACCGTCTCACTGTCCGTCCTGTCAATATCAGTCTTGAACAATCTCCGCTGCAAATCTTCGACATTTTTAGGCAATACATTTTATCCTTGGCTTGATTGAATGTATTGCCTAAGTTGGGTTGTGGACACCTTTGTTTTAGCCATAGCCCAGGGGTGAGAATGACTGGTCACTAAAAAGGAGGACATTTTTCAGCGCTAAGATCAAGAAGCATCCATGCAAAAATAACCTATAAATTTAAATTTCATTAAAATATATTGTGATGCAATCCAAAATGTGTCTCGCAGCAATTTCTGACACCACTCGGAGGAATTTCAAAAACTGAAAGTGTAATTATAACATGGTGGTTGTAGTAATGGTAGTCGTAGGTATGATGATGTGGTGGTGGTTGTAGTAGTTGTGGTAGGGATGATGTGGTGATGGTTGTAGTAGTAGTGGTAGTCGCCACATTTCCCTTATTCACAGATTCACTAATGCCCACCTCCCATTGTTTCAAGTTGACCAGAGACGCCAACTTAAAATTTCGCTCACATAAATTTCAGAAACAATTCCGAAGAATTTCAATGCTTAAACAGGAATTTCTGCAAACTAAATATAATCTATTGAGATCTATAATCATCCCAATACCCCTTGTTTCAAATCAAGTAAAGTTCCAAAACCAATTTCATCATGACGTATAAAATATAAAAACTAATGGTAGGGTTGGTGGTAATAATGATATGATGGTGGATGTTGTACTGGTGGCAGTAATGATAATGATGATGTATGTGGTTGTGCTGGTTGCAGAAGTGGTGGTGGTGATATTGTTGTGTTGGAGGAGGTTGTAGTAGTGGTGGTAAGGATGTGGTAGTGATTGTTGTTTTAATGGTGATAGTGTTTTGATGTCGTCGTCGTGGTGTTGGTAATGATGGTGATGATGATGATGTGGTGGAGGTGGTTGTAGTAGTAGTAGTGGTGGTCCTTCATGAAATGATGGTGTGGCGATGGTGGTGGTTGTAGTAGTAATAGTAGTAGTAGTAGTAGTAGTAGTAGTAGTAGTAGTAGTAGTAGTAGTAGTAGTAGTGGCATTGATGTGATGATGATGACGATGATGATGACGATGATGATGATGATGATGATGATGATGATGATGATGATGATGATGGTAATGATGATGATGATGATGATGGTGGTGATAAGGTGTGTACTTGGAAATGAAAAGAGATTGATGGCTGATGTGAAAAGGATATGATCCACTTTATAGATTTAAGTTTGTCTGACAGAAGGACAGATAGAGTGTGTTTGTGTGTGTGTGTGTGTGTGTGTGTATGAGAGAGAGAGAGAGAGAGACACACACACATGGGGAGAGAAAGAGAAAAATATGAGAGAGAGAGAAAGAGAGAGAGAGAGAGAGAAATAGAGACTGCTCCAATTGAATATAGTGATAGCTACAGAAAGGTTAGGTTAAAGTATTGATTGAACGTTATTGTTATGTGTGTTGTGTTTTATTTGTTAATCGTAAATATTAAGTTAACGAATGTTTCATGTTGGCAATTGCCAGGAAATTAACATTTAAGTGAACCATATGTGTGTGTGTGTGTGTGTGTGTGTGTGTGTGTGTGTGTGTATCACTGTTAAGTATAGGAAGATGAAAAATGAAAACATATTGAGGCTAAAGAACTGGGTGCTCTTTACTGATTTGTGTGTGTATGTGTGTGTGTGTGTGTGTGTGTGTGTGTGGTGAGGGAGAGAGAGAGAGAGAGAGAGAAAGAGAGAGAGAGAGAGAGAGAGAGAAAGAGAGCTCAAAGTAAATCTAGTGATGAGTACAGAACGATGATAGTGAAAAATTAATGAGGCTAAAGATCTGAGTGAACTTTATTGATTTCTATGTGTGAATGTGCATATGTGTCATGTGTGTGTATGACAGTTAGAGAGAGAGAGAGAGAGAGAGAGAGAGAGAGAGAGAGAGGGGAGAGAGAGAGAGAGGGAGAGAGAGAGAGAGAGAGAGAGAGAGAGAGAGAGAGAGAGAGAGAGAATTGAAGTCAAGGTGTTTGTGATGACCTGTTATTGGTAAGTAGTGGAGGATGAACATGAAAACTAATCGGGACTAAACAAATAAGTGTGCTTTATTGATTTGTTTGTCTATGAGTGTTTGTGTAAAGAAAGATAGATGGATAGAGAGTGAGAGAGTTTTGAGCTATTAGTTCGAAGGGTTTTACGGCGCTTGCTTCACTTTTACTTGTAGGTCATTTCAGCACCACTTAAAAGGTAAAAATGGGGCTGTAAAAAAATATAGATCAAAAGTAACGGAGAAAAGGTGAGACTGGTTTAAATAGGTGACTTCAAACTAACTACATTGATAGTTTGATCTTGGAGTCCGTTTGTGAGAAACGGACACCAAGATCAAACTATCAATGTAGTTAGTTTAAAAGTCACCTAAAAGTTTCACCAAGACACAAGCACAGAATCCTTGTGAGCGTAATACAAAATTTAGAACAACAAAATCTAACGTCACACAAAAGAGAGATTATTTACGAAGACAAACACATCATCTCCCAAAAACCATGACTATACATTTAATTGCTTCCCTCCCTGCCAATGAATCTGGTCGGCCAGGAAAAGGATCAAGCCAAGACAAAGACAGAAAGCAATTCTGATCTATGCAAGTAAAGATCCCACCAGGAAGATGATGTGATATTGGTGCTTGCACTAGAGGTGGTACTGATTATAATGATGGCAGTGATGATGTGGTTGTGGAGATGGTGTTACTGATGATTAATGTGATAGTTGCTTTTGTAGTGGGGATGGTCATGATGTCATAATGGTTCAGGAGTGAGAATGACGGGACACGAAAATGGAGGAAATTTTTCAGCGAATAGTTCAAGAGCCATCTATGCGACGATAACGTAAAAATTTGAATTTCATCAAAGTCTACTGAGATGCAATCCAAAATGCGTCTCGCAATAATTTCTAACACCACTTGGAGGAATTTCAAAAGTTGAAAGTGTAATTACACTTTAGGCGGAAGATTCTCAGCCCTGGACCATGGGGAGGGAGTGGCAATGATAATGGACAAATGCCTTTGCCTATACTCTACAATGATTGCTTAGCTATGGCCTCAATACCCATTTTCTCTAGTGTGCTAGTGCTATAACAAAAGTAAAAACTAACGTGCTCACGTGCGCGTGTGAGTGTTTGCGTCATATTATGGTGACATACTCGTAAGGTTCAGTGAATCTTTCACCCACTACACACTCGACTAATATGACAGCCGGTGTTGTTTCGTGATTGCGCAATGAGGACACTAAATGATGGAGATTGGGGGGAGGGGGTGGAGGGGGTTGAGAGACTCCCTGTCTATCTTAGCCTTTGTCGTAGAGATCCAGATTGATCAGTTTATCGTATCTGGACAAGCTCAGGGACGGAGTTTATCTTAAACGTTTTGAATTACGAATGATATGGAGCAGAAAAATCGGGAATAGCCTCAGAGCTTATTTTAAGCGAGAGTTTATTTACAGGGACTGCAGTGTAATTATTTGAGAGTTGCTTTCGACAGCTGTGCCGTTTCAAGTTTGTGTATCTGAGTTTAGAAGGGTTTGTTTTATGGTTACAAGGAGAGAAGGAGAGAGAGAGAGAGAGAGAGAGAGAGAGAGAGGGGGGGGGGGAGAGAGAAAGAAGGAGAGAGGGAGAGAAATAATGAGGAGAGAGAGAGAGAAAGAGAGAGGGGAGGAGAGAGAGAGAGAGGGGAGAAACAGAGAGAAAAAGAGAGAGACAAAAGGGGAAGACAGAGAAAAAAAAGAAAGAGTGAGAGGGGGAAGGAGAGAGGGAGAGGAGGAGACAGAGGGAGTGGGAAGGTGGGAGAAATAGAGAGAGAGGGGGGGGAGGGAGGTAGAGAGATGGAAGGACAGAGAAAAAAAAAAAAAAAAGAGAGAGAGAGAGAGAGAGAGAGAGAGAGAGAGAGAGAGAGAGAGAGAGAGAGAGAGAGAGAGAGAGAGAGAGGAATAGAATGACAAAAAAACTTTGTTGCATCTGATAGGGCGTTTGAATCTCCTGACAATTTTTAAATTGGGCTCTCTTCTTTGTGTCCTTAAGTAAGACAGATAACTCTATTCAACTCCAACTCTAGTAAATAATTTTAAATACTGTGCATAAATCGCATTACAAGGGGGAGAACAAGCCGTAGCTTCAACGACACTTGGCGTATAGAGCAAATTATAACTTCTGCTTGGTGTCATGCTATTGAATTTATTCGACAACGACAAGGGTGTTACTGTTATGAAACTCGTGTATGGTGAGAAAGTGTTAGTTAAGACTTTTCCATAGATCAACGTGACGTAGTTGATAAAACCCCGGCCATTTATTTGCTACTTTCTCAAACTGCTCATACTCAAATTAATAGGGTTTTAGTTTAGATACACATGACCTACCTACCGACTTCGTGGATGAGACCATGGGGAGGGAGTGGCAATGATAATGGACAAATGCCTTTGCCTATACTCTACAATGATTGCTTAGCTATGGCCTCAATACCCATTTTCTCTAGTGTGCTAGTGCTATAACAAAAGTAAAAACTAACGTGCTCACGTGCGCGTGTGAGTGTTTGCGTCATATTATGGTGACATACTCGTAAGGTTCAGTGAATCTTTCACCCACTACACACTCGACTAATATGACAGCCGGTGTTGTTTCGTGATTGCGCAATGAGGACACTAAATGATGGAGATTGGGGGGAGGGGGTGGAGGGGGTTGAGAGACTCCCTGTCTGTCTTAGCCTTTGTCGTAGAGATCCAGATTGATCAGTTTATCTTATCTGGACAAGCTCAGGGACGGAGTTTATCTTAAACGTTTTGAATTACGAATGATATGGAGCAGAAAAATCGGGAATAGCCTCAGAGCTTATTGTAAGCGAGAGTTTATTTACAGGGACTGCAGTGTAATTATTTGAGAGTTGCTTTCGACAGCTGTGCCGTTTCAAGTTTGTGTATCTGAGTTTAGAAGGGTTTGTTTTATGGTTACAAGGAGGAGAGAGAGAGAGAGAGAGAGAGAGAGAGAGAGAGAGAGAGAGAGAGAGAGAGAGAGAGAACGAGAGAGGGGAGAGAGCAAAAAGGAGAGAGAGAGAGAGGAGGGAAAGGGAGAGAAATAATGAGGAGAGAGAGAGAGAAGAGAGGGGGAGAGAGAGAGGGAGAAACAGAGAGAAAAAGATAGAGACAAGAGGGGGAGACAGAGAAAAAAAAAGAGTGAGAGGGGGAAGGAGAGAGGGAGAGGAGGAGACAGAGGGAGTGGGAAGGTGGGAGAATAGAGAGAGAGGGGGGGAGGGAGGTAGAGAGATGGAAGGACAGAGAAAAAAAAAAAAAAAGAGAGAGGAGAGAGAGAGAGAGGAGAGGAGAGAGAGAGAGAGAGAGAGAGGAGAGAGAGGAGAGAGAGAGAGAGAGAGAGAGAGAGAGAGAGAGGATAGAATGACAAAAAAACGTTGTTGCATCTGATAGGGCGTTTGAATCTCCTGACAATTTTTAAATTGGGCTCTCTTCTTTGTGTCCTTAAGTAAGACAGATAACTCTATTCAACTCCAACTCTAGTAAATAATTTTAAATACTGTGCATAAATCGCATTACACGGGGGAGAACAAGCCGTAGCTTCAACGACACTTGGCGTATAGAGCAAATTATAACTTCTGCTTGGTGTCATGCTATTGAATTTATTCGACAACGACAAGGGTGTTACTGATATGAAACTCGTGTATGGTGAGAATGTGTTAGTTAAGCCTTTTCCATAGATCAACGTGACGTAGTTGATAAAACCCGGCCATTTATTTGCTACTTTCTCAAACTGCTCATACTCAAATTAATAGGGTTTTAGTTTAGATACACATGACCTACTACCGACTTCGTGGATGAGACCATGGGGAGTGAGTGGCAGGGATGATGGACAAATGCCTTTGCCTATACTCTACAATGATTGCTTAGCTATGGCCTCAATACCCATTTTCTCTAGTGTGCTAGTGCTATAACAAAAGTAAAAACTAACGTGCTCACGTGCGCGTGTGAGTGTTTGCGTCATATTATGGTGACATACTCGTAAGGTTCAGTGAATCTTTCACCCACTACACACTCGACTAATATGACAGCCGGTGTTGTTTCGTGATTGCGCAATGAGGACACTAAATGATGGAGATTGGGGGGAGGGGTTGGAGGGGGTTGAGAGACTCCCTGTCTATCTTAGCCTTTGTCGTACACATCCAGATTGATTAGTTTATCGTATCTGGACAAGCTCAGGGACGGAGTTTATCTTAACCGTTTTGAATTACCAATGATATGGAGCAGAAAAATCGGGACTAGCCTCAGAGTTTATTTTAAGCGAGAGTTGATTTTAACGTAGTTTTAAAGGGACTGCAGTGTAATTATTTGAGAGTTGCTTTCGACAGCTGTGTCGTTTCAAGTTTGTGTATTTGTTTTTTGAAGGGTTTGTTTTATGGTAACAAGGAGAGAGGGAGAGAGGAGAGAGAGAGAGAGAGAGAGGAGAGAGAGAGAGAGAGAAGGAGAAGAGAGAGAGGAGGGAAAGGGAGAGAGAGATAATGAGGGAGAGAGAGAGACGGAGAGAGAGAGAGAGAGAGAGAGAGAGAGAGAGAGGGAGAAACAGAGAGAAAAATAGAGAGTCAGAGAGGGGGAGACAGAGAAAAAAGAAAGAGTGAGAGGGGGAGGGAGAGAGGGGGAGAATGAGAGAGAGAGAGGGGGAGAGGGAAGGTGGGAGAGAGAGATAGAGAAGGAGAGAGAGAGGGGGGGGGGGAGGGAAGTAGAGAGAGGGAAGGTGGGAGAGAAAGAGAGAGGGAGAGGAAGAGAATGACAAAACAAAACCCTATGTTTCATCAGATAGAGCGTTTGAATGGAAATACACTTTTCGTTACTTGCGCCTCTATGTGGTCTTGTGGTGAGACATAGCTATTGGATCGGAAGGTCCTGAGTTCGAGCCGCGCTCGGCGCATAGTTGAGTCCTTGGAAAAGACTCTTTATTCACATTCTCTCAACGCAATCATGTGCAAAATGAGTACCTGGCCGTTTACAGCGCTGAATCTTTGAAAAAAAAAATGGTAATATCGCCGGAAAAGAGTCTTGTCACATAATAATTGTTGATGTTGGACACGGACCCCATGTAATGCGCGTTTATTGGATATTGCCCTGTATAAAAAGCTCAATTTTTTTGTTTTGCTATAAAATGATGTACCAAGTATATAATTGACACAAGGGATAGGCATCATCATCATCGTAATCGTTACCAACATCATCATCTTCATCATCATCATCATCATCATCATCACATCATCATCTCATCATCATATCATATCATCATCATCATCATCATCATCATCATCATCATCATCATCATCACATCATCATCATGTCATCATCCATCTCATCATCATCATCATCATCATCATCATCATCATCATCATCATCATCATCATAATCATCATTATCATCATCACCATCATCATCATCACCATCATCATCATCATCATCATCATCATCATCATCATCATCATCATCATCATCATCATCATCATCATCATCATCATCATCATCATTATCATCATCACCATCATCACCATCATCATCATCATCATCATCATCATCATCATCATCATCATCATCACCATCAACATCGTCATCATCACCATCATCATCATCATCATCATCATCATCAACATCATCATCATAATCATCATTATCATCATCATCATCATCATCATCATCATCATCATCATCATCATCATCATCATCATCATCATTATCATCATCACCACCACCACCATGACCCACAGTGATAAGTAATACTATATTTGATTTACTTGTTTACCTACAGTAATCTGATTTTATTGATTTTGTTGATTCACATTTGCTCATATGGTGTGTGTGTGTCTGTGTGTGTGTGTGTGTGTGTGTGTGTGTGTGTGTGTGTGTGTGTGTGTGTTCATGAGTGTGTGGAGTGCCTGCTCCATCTGTAATAGACACCTAGATAACCATGCCCTCGGACAGTTGTCATAATGTAGTCCATGGCAGTGATTGGTAAACATAGCAAACTACACAGGTTTTAGTATCGATGGTATAAGTAAAATACCCACTGTTCTACCGCTCGATCAGTTGAACCAACACAGAAAACAACTAGAAAACTTTAACGTTTATAATCTGATCGAGAAAATCGTGTGATATCAAGTCACCTATTTTGTGGTGTAGAAAAACAATAACAATGATCAGAGAGATGTCGATTTTATTCAAGCTATTATTTATAAATAGCCAACTATGTTTGTCCGAGCACGTGTGAAGATATGTCACGACGATAACGTATAAATTTGAATTTCATTAAAATATACTGAGATGCAATCCAAAATGCGTCTCGCAATAATTTCTGTCACCACTTGGAGGAATTTCAAAAGTTGAAAGTGTAATTACAACATATTGTACTTGCAGTTAAAAAAGGTAGCGGTAGGGATGATGATGCAGTGGTGGTTGTAGTAGGGTCGTGATAAGGATGATGATATGGTGGTTGTAGTTGTAGAGGTGTTGGGAATGATCGTGTGGTGGTGGTTGTAATAGTTGTGGAAGGGATCATGTGGTGGTAGTATTAGTAGTGGTAGTTGGGATGATGTGGTGGCGAAGGATGTAGTTGTATTGGTAATAGGAATGATGATGTGGTGGTGGTTGTTGTAGTAGTGGTTGTAGTTTGTTTGTTTGTTGCTTTAGGTCTCTTCCAACACAATTGAGGTTATATGAGAGACCGCTGAAACAAAAAAAACAAGCAATCTAAGGGAGCGTTCACATATTACGTCATCAAAAATTTGTCCTTTTTAGACCCCCCCCCTCGCCCAAGTCATCACTTGTCATCATTGACCTGACCCCCCCCCCTCCCCCAACAGATGATGACGTCATCTAATTTAATAAAAACTAAAAGATAACTTTAATTTCACAATATTTATTATTCATTTTTCAAACCATAAACATTGATTATCAACGTTTGATAAAACACATTCAGACATTTTATTAATTTCAGAAACTGTTGATAATTTATGTTTTACGATACAATGGGGACATAAAATTTAAATTTGCAAAGATAAAATCTAACAAACATTATTTAAATTAGGCTACTTGGTGCAGGTGCTATTAAAAAAAATTCAGAAAGTGTAATTTAAAATAGTATAGGAGGCAAATTATTTTATAGCATATTAGTCTTTTAGTGGAATGAATTTCTGTTTCAATTTCCAAACATAAAATTAATTGATTCAAAAATGTTTCTGCCTTGGACCTCTGGCAATGTACTATAAATAGTATCATCAATTTCATCTTCATCGTCATCACTTTCTCCCATTTGCTGTTCTTCTTGTATGCCGCATTTTCGTGAATGGTCTTTCATTGCTGTGATCGAGGAGTGATACAATGAACATTTAGGGCAAGTTCGCCTTTTGAGAAGTGATACCCCTTTCCCATCTTGTTTCTTGAGAGATGGGCAATACTCATCATAGCAATTTATCTTTAGCTGTTTTGAAAGGAACAAACTTTGAAATAGGCTTAATTTGCCTATGTTTTGATGACATCATCTTGGGTCTGACCCCCCCCCCTCCCCCATGTCAACACATGTCAACATTTGGTAGACCCCCCCTCCCCCCCTAGCTGATGACGTAATATGTGAACGCTCCCTAACAAAAATCGTACAAATGTAAATCAAAATCATAACCTAAAGATATCATAAGCTAAATTATAAATAACCAAGAGCAAACAGGCAGAAGATTTACAGAAAAAAAATATCCCCTGTCAAAAATACAATCACAAACCAAAGAAGCAGGATAGGCTAGTAAAGAGAAGAAGAAACGACATCACTATCGGATCGTACACCCATGCGAACATCATAGGTATATGATTCAAGGGTGATGCTCCCATCCAACCACCCGCGTAGTGGTTGTAGGGATCAGTGATGATAATGATAATTTGTAAAAAAAAGGAGCAAAATCTCTCGGCCCGTCTGTCAAGCCCAAATCTAATGCAAAAAAAATAACACAGCTATTCAATGTTACTTAATATTACGTAATATATTACTAACTTCTAAAACACGTCTATTCTGATCACAAGATATTACTGACTTTTTGTAAATATAATTTTTAAAATTGTCATTTCCAATTAAAAGTTTTAGAGCTCTATAATGCTTCCCACTATATCAAGAGATTATAATAAACTTTTGGCCAAAAGGAGGTATTTTTTTATACTACAAACACGGCTAGTGTGTGTGTATTACTGTAACCTTGTGGTTATGCAGCTTATGATAAGAATCTTTAATCAATTGCAAAACATATTCCATCAAATGAGCGAATCTAAATCAAGCCTTTTAAAAAATTATTACTTAAATCGATCAGCCAAACTTACTGTTGTATTTTCTCTCTATTACAAAGTGATATCTATAAACATAATAATGTGAAGTTAGAAGGTAAGCTGAGAAATAAAATATGGAAAAGAAAGAAAGAAAAAGAGTGAGAGATAGATAGTAGATAGATAGATAGATAGATATAGATAGATAGATAGATAGATATAGAGATAGATAGATAGATAGATAGATAGATAGATCAGAAAAGAGAGAGAGAGAGAGAGAGAGAGAGAGAGAGAGAGAGAGAGAGAGAGAGAGAGAGAGAGAGAGAGACCACTCTGATTTTTGTTTTAATTGGTAATTAGAGATAAGTTATAATGAATTCAATTGAATTCAGAACAAACAAACAAACAAACAAACAAAAAAAGGAGTACAAAGCTAAATGGTACAAAAATATTGACACCCATTTGCTCCATCCCCTTCCCTTTTGATCATCTTGTCATCCAAGGCCGTCATGGGTTAGTACCACTATTCACATTTGGCACCAGTGTGTCTAGACTAATGTCATGGGCATGGGAATGTCATCAAAAATCATGCAGCTGAGCAGAGGTGTCAAAAAATGACAAAAGACATATTGGTGATTTTTCAGCTAAATTACCTCTTAGCCGAAAATGTTTGACACGGCAAAAACAGTTGAAAATTTCAGAAAAATCCTAAAATCGCGGAATTCCGCGGAAGATTATCATCACTGAGGGATGATGGTGTGATGGTAGTTGTAGTAGTGGTTGTAGCTGTAGTGGTGGTGATGGTCGGGATGATGATGTGGTGGTAGTTGTCGTAGGGATGGTGGTGGTGGTAGGGATGATGATGGGGTTGGTTGTAGTATTAATGGTGATAGGTAGGAATGATGATGTGGTGGTAGTTGTAGTAGTGATGGTGGTGGTGATAGAGATGATGATGTGGTGGTGGTTGTAGTAGTAATGGTGATAGGGATGTTGATGTAGTGGTTGTGGTGAGTCTTTTTAAAAGGCGGAATTGTGATGGTGATGGGCGGAGATAAAACACCGTTTAGGCGGAAATCCGCCTTTAGGCGGAAGATTCTCAGCCCTGATAGCCTTCACTGTCTCATTCACGAGGGGCAGGCGATTCTCCGGATAAAGTGAGGATGGATAAATGTAAAAAGAAAAAAGATTAAAAGTACAAAATTGTATGCAATAGCATTCAATTCAGACCTGCCAGCTAACAAAAAAAAAAGCATTTTATTTTTTATTGACAATTTAAAGACAAAAATCTGCATATAAACCCATAATGCACGAGTTGTGTTTGTCACTCTAAAATACTTGAATGAACTAAAATGCAACAGGCGCTCATCAAATTCAAGGGTTTAATGGATGACTGCAGAATTCCCAAAAAAACGTCGCTTCATTGTCTTTGTAACATTTTCATGGCATACAAAAACGCAATAGAGTGGTCACCATTTATAATTAGTCCTCAGAAATCAAGCACTTATAATTGCACCGTACTCATAGTCAAATTCAAATTATATTTTGAAAAGTCTATGGACAACCATCAAATCTTAAAATTCCTTATCTGGAACAAAAAAAAAACAAAGACAAAAAAAAAAAGACTCAAAAAAATACCCCCACCTAGATCTGCTTATATTGTCTTACAGGACTTAATAGCGCTTACAACACTATAAAAAGGATGATGATATGGTGACTGATTCAATAAATAGGGAACAGTAGATTTCACGAGCACCTCAAAGATGTACCAATTTTGACATTACCTCAAAGTCTCACCGAGACACAAGCACAGGATCCTGCTAAAACATTTACATAATGCAATAATATTCAAAACCTATAACTATAACAGTACATAACAGAGAGATGATTTACAGTATAAAAAATCATCGCAAGAAGAAAGGTACTGTATTTGACTGTCTGCCTCCCAACTAAAGACCCCGCAAGGACCAGGAAAAAAATGAGCAATCTTAATCCATAACAAAGACAGGGAGCAACATGGAAAGGGAAAACAAATATAAGGGATAGAAAAATGTGAACTCTCTGCCCAGAACCCTTCCAAGAATTATTTTTTTTTATAAAAAAAATTACAAATTCTGGAACAGTCAATTTTGTCACAAGCTGGTCATCATCTCTCCAACTCAGTGCGCCACCTTGAATGTATCGTAATAAAATATGAGTTGGAATGGCTGTTGTCCTTTAAACATTTGGTCCTGGTGTCAATAGTGCATTTACCTAACTAATCTATTACTATATATTACACTCAATAGATGGAGGGGGGAGGGACAATTAAGTACTGAAAATATAAAGTAACAAGAAAAGAAAAAATATTACATATTTATTTTAAAAAATTGAGTCTAATTGCGACTAAAATAGAATTTGCGATTAATTGCTGTCAAGTGTAAAATTTTCGGCAGCGAAAAACTGCAGGGACAAAATGTCGATGGAAAATAACTATAAAATGAATTAGTCTTATAAATTTATCACATGGGTGATTTTCATGGTGGTGATTAGCCCCTGTAACCCTCAGAAGCCAGTATTAATTTCAGAGTCCTGCATGGTAAGAAAAACTTTTATTACAAAATAATAAAATTATCCACACCATAGTAGGATAAAATATTAATAGCGTTGTCACTTGCATAACTCAATTGTGAAGGATTTCAACATGCAGATTATAGAGCAATTGAAAATAAATCTTAATAAGATATTCAATAATAATACTAATCCAGCGCAATCAGATACAATGAACAAATCAAGTCTTTCACTTTTTAAAACTGTTCTGGCAATAGTTGAACTATTGTCTTGCTGCATTACATCGTGCAGCCCGCCCACTGAAGACTGTAAATGAGCTGCAGATAGGCACACATTGCCTCTTCCTCTGGATGTTTTAAAATTCAGAATTAGTTTGATTGCTTTATTAAAATTGTCTGGCAATCAAGATAGAAAAGCTGATGGAGATAATTTACTTCCGAGTTATTCTGAAATATTATAACCTTGTGCATATAATATTTTCATTTTTTTTAAATATGTAAAAGTAAAAAAACACCTCTTGCCCCCGTCCAAAAACAACCTCCTACCTCTGGTTAGGGCGAACTCCTTTGCTTGAGGTCAATCGCTTTTTGCCCTGCTTGCATTCATAGACACAAAAGTCATAAATTAGCCAACTTTCCTCAGGGTGATATGATGGAAGCTGAAAACACGGAATAATATAAAAGATCATAACATAAACACCTAAATATTAAGTTAAAAATTGCAATATTTTCTCCAACTGAGACAAAGGTGTTACAGTTCAGTACGTTAGAAGAATAAGAAAGTAAGTCGAGAGTTTTCTCGAAGAACTTAAATTGTGGACGTGGTACTCAAATCAGGGACTAGGTCAAAAGCTGAATGGCACAAATGGAAAGCCAAAGGCATGTTGTTTTCAATATTTAAAGTCAATAAAAATTCAAATTCTGTGCATTCTAATATTAGGCAAACAACTACAGACCACACTAAATTGAATTGTATTCAGTAAAAGGATCTTGTCACATTCAATCAAGCTGTCATTTGAGAAAAATTACTACATTATAAATTGAAGTTCAGATCGCTTGTTTGAAACCGTATTATGAAAATTCATGTATCTGTGTATAAGCCAAGTTTCACCAAAATCACAGTGGCAACGAGTGTCTAATATTTGCCACCAGATACACTCGTAAAATTTGAGTGTAGGCCTATTTAGCAAAATCATATATTAGGAATGGTTTATACTACATCATCCTACGTCATCATCCTGCATCTTTTTTATATATATATAAATATTAAAAAAAGAATTGAGCTTTCATAAGCCCCAATATCCACCAAACATGCTCAAAGCACTTTACAAAGGATCCATGACTAGCAGCAACACGTAACAAGTAGAACGTTAGGCGATTTTTTCTTCTGACAGACAACGCTCTTAGCGGATAGGAAATCATACACATGAGTACAGTGAGAGAATGTGAGTCCTTGGCGAGACTCGACCCCAGGACCTACCAATCCGGAAGTGAGTGCCACACAGCCGCATATATCTTGGCTGTTCTTGAGAATTTGCCAAACACCTACAAACTAATTAGTAAAAAGAGGGGAGATGGGCAGAAATAGACAGACAGATACACACTCAGAGAGAGAGAGAGAGAGAGAAAGAGAGAGAGAGAGAGAGAGAGAGAGAGAGAGAGAGAGAGAGAGAGAGAGAGAGAGAGAGAGAGAGAGAGAGAGAGAGAATAATATCAGTTGCCTGTGGTGTCAGTCCGTTTAGGAGCGAGGTGGCGGAAGAAGTAGTCTAGCACTAGTACTTGGGTAGTAGTAGTAAGTAGTAAATAGGGGAGGTCTTCTGCACGTTCCTTGAGCTAAGGAAAGTATTCCTTCAACTAACCTTAAAATAAAAAAATAAAACATTGTACATTTCCAACACTTGGACCTGCACTATGACCTATAACTAAAACTAACAGACAAAAAAAAACAACCCGCTAAGACTCCTCTCCAGTACCTTTCAATATTTCAAATTGAATTATAATGGCTGCAGAAAACTAAAACAATGGTCATATAAGGAAATTTACAAATCAATCAAGTTGTTCTACAGGTTTTAAAATGAAAATATGAAGTAACAAGATATCACTCTAACATAGTGACACCTAACTAACACTAGACATCACACCAGCAGCAATGCTGAGCGGAGTAATTTTACTTTTTTCACTAGCAACCAAGTTGCCACATTGGATTTTCTTTCTTAACTTATTTTTTTAGTGTTCTGCTAATGTGCAATCTACATTTAAAATAAAAAGTGGCATCTTTCATTTCTTCTAATTCTAAACAGACACGATTATTAAAACATGTCCACTTCACATCTCAACAACAGGGACAATTTTTTTCACTTCTTGAGGCAGTCTTTTCTTACTTCTTTTAAATTTTATTTTTTTAAAGCTTCTTTATTGATTTGTTTATAAGTTCTATTGTTCTTATTATTATAATTTCATTGTCAATATCATTTTCATCAGCATACTTTTACGGTACTTTTACCATGTTCTTATTCTTACGCTCTTACAGTTACAGTACAGCAGAGCGATACCTAACGCAGGCCTTTAAAGTGCTACTAAATTTGAAAAATTAAAATAAAACGTTTGACAAAAGATCCACAGTTCAAAAGCTAAAACAATTATAAAGTAAAACTACCTCGAGACTCGGGGAACATCGGGGGTAAAGTCTCCCGCCCATACTGGGCACTGTGGGACTGGAAGTCTAGAGAGCTGCACCGGTGGAACCCGTAATTTAGCTTCTTAAACGGTTCCGATCATTCAGGAGAGGAGTAGTATCTAGTTGTAGTTATAAGTAGAAGAAGAAGAAGAGAAGGAGCATGTTCAGGTTCAAGTTCAACCCTCTTAGTAGGCACTTGCAAGAAGTAGCTCTCGCGAGTTGAAAACAGGTGAGGATTTCCGTTTCCGTTTTTGAGGGGAAAAAATTTAGGAGTGATTTAAAAATGTTCATTCTTCTTTCTCAGTTGAATGAAATGGCATGTGTTATATATCATTGGAAAGGGCATAAAATTCTACATGCAATGATGCTAATATTATTATCTTCCTATAAGCTGCCTCTATTCCCACCCCCCCCCCCCCCCCGGCCGATTGGATTACGGAAAAAAACGTCGCCGGCTTTTTGCGATTTGGATTTTATTGATTTTTTTTTTACAAATTACTGCATTACAACCTTTGGATTAAACATACAACAATTTTGGACTACTAGCATCCTAGTCCTAGACTTGGGGGATGAGAATAGTCACTCCCCTTCCTATATCATGATTTTCAGAAATCTTTGCGTAAAGAGAGTAGGTAGCCTATATGTGTTTAAACGCTTATAACTTTTAAACCAGAGATGGTCCTTCTTAATAAAAAAAAATTCCTTCTGAGATACATATTAAAGTAGTTTCTCTGAAAATTTCAGAGCAAAATATGTTTGCAATCAAAAGTTAGAGCTCCCCAAAAAACAAGTTATTGGCCTCGATTGTTTACAAAAGCTGCCATTTTCTTATACTGATTCACTTCCTGTCGTCTGCTGCGTTTGAGAGATAACTTCGTCAATCCACATCAAAACTTTACATCTTTATATCTTACAATATATTCCATTTATGGAAGTTATTTTTGTTTTAAATTATTCAATTAATTGGCGTTTTCATGTCCATGCATTCATTTTATAATTTACAATTCTCTTCCTTTTTTTCCGATTGATTTTTCACTGCTGATTTTGACGTTTTTCATCCTTTGACGGAGGTCTGTCCAATTTCGGGGAACGGGGGAGCGGAAGTTTTTAAAATCACCTATTTTCGATCATTTAAAACACTAATACACCACCTCAAACATTCATCAAACCATATCTCTGCTTTTATGTGGTCTATTTTCATTTTGAAAAGTTCAAAGTGAATAACTAAATGACGCTGATTCAGTGGTGTAGTTGGTCTATCTACATGTGAATAAATATTTAATTGTCGACTTTTCCAAAATTCCAATAGGTCATTCATTTGCATGTCGTGGTCTATTTTTCCTTGATTTCAGCTGTTTCAGCTCTAAACTATACTTTTCTTTCTCAATAAATAATTTTTTTTCTGTTTGCAATGTATTACAGAGATGTTGAATTACCACATGTAAAACTTTCAAAGTTGTATCTGAGGCCGTTTCTGAATTATACTCGATTATCCATTGGGTTGCTGTGTTTTGGTCACATATTTTCCTATTCCTATTATTGATAGAGTTAGAGTGAGAATGACGAGAAAGATTGCCACTTAATTAAGGAAAAAATTGTCGTATCTAGTTTACTTACCTTCTTTGTTGACTTTTAAATAAAAAGTACATTATTCTCATTTTCGAATGTTTTCAAATTGGAGAAAAGATGAGAATGTCTCGTTTACCGAGAGGGCCATTTTTTTTTGCTTCACACTTCTCAAAGAAAGACCGCGAAAAGTGGAGGCTGGTCGGCTGGTCCTTGAAAGCTCACAAATGCAACTTTAAACGCACAAGAGTGCTGGGAGTAGCTAAAAATAGGTAAAGGAGCGGTGGTTTGCAACTTTAAACACATAAGAGTTCTGGGAGTACAAATAGTGAAAAGCGGTAGTTTTCGCTATTTGTAGTGGTAGTACAAATAACCACTTCGTTTTCTTGTTGAAAAGCGGGTCCTAATCTAAGTCGTCTTTAGTCTTACTAAGTGACTTAGTGATAAATCGGAATGACCCTGTAGTTTATAATGCGTTAGGCAAAATGTGGTTTTGAACACACACTTAATTTTTGTAATGTGGTTATATTTATCCATTAAAATCTATTGTGGGTTTTATGTCTTTTTGTACAATAACAGGTGCATGGGTCAATGAATGGCTTAATCTCAGAAACAGTCAGGACCAAGATTTCCTCACTGGTGATCAAGGAAAGTAAATAAAGCAAGGGGTTGTCTCTCACAGAAAAGAAGATATCTTGACTCTGCTGAAGGCTACAGCAAAAAGAAGAGGTTTGAAATTTTGGACTGACATTACGGTCGATTACAAAGTTACTGATTTCACCCGAAACGAATAAAAACTTATTTTGATGGCGAGTATATGATCTTCCTTTTTGCTCTATCCCACTCCTAAAATCATCTTTTTAAATTTACATACTAGAGAAGAGAAGAGAGAGAGAGAGAGAGAGAGAGAGAGAGAGGAGAGAGAGAGAAGAGAGAGAGAGAGAGAGAGAGAGAGAGAAAGGAGAAGAGAAGAAAAGATGAGATACAGTTTATAGCGGTAGAAGGGACCGCAAATTGTAATGTAGTACTATGTTTTACCTCTGTATGTCATGGTAGAATCTGTAACCCTATTCTTGTAAATAATTAGTTTTTCATTTAGTACATTATATGGCCATCTATATTTTTTTGATGTGAATAATTATATTTCATAAACATGTAATACTGATAGTTATTTGAGTTTTGTTATATTATTCATTAATAGCCTTGACATTACTATGGTTTACTTTGTGTTGTAATATATCTCATAAGTACTATACTAGCTCTACTACTATATACTTTGACTGCTGTCTACTACTACTACTACTACTACTACTACTACTACTTACTACTACTACTACTACTACTACTACTACATTTACACTACTACTACTACTACTACTACTACTACTACTACTACTACTACTATTACTACTACTACTACTACTACTACTACTACTACATACTACTACTACTACTACTACTACTACTAACTACTACTACTACTACTACTACTACTACTACACTACTACTACTACTACTACTACTACTACTACTACTACTACTACTACTATTACTACTACTACTACCACTAACACCACATCATCCTCACTACCACCATTACTACAATCACTACCATGTTTTGGAGCTTTACTTCATTGGAAATAAGGAAACTTTAGGGTTGTATTCGGCAATATGTTTACATATCATAATATAGTTCTAATCAGTAATCTATACAATATTTAAACACAATACCAAATACCATCTCAATTCCCTTTTTTGTGCAGAAATTCCTCTTTCGGCATTGAAATCCTCCGAGTGGTGTCTGAAATACCTGTGAGTCAAATTGAAAATTGGCGTCTCTGCAAATTTTACTATTCTCGTCAAAGTTTCAATGCCCGTATCTAAGGAGTTATCTTTGCCCATTGATTTGACTGTGCATGAAAACGGTGCCTCATTCAAAGTCGATTTTCTCAGAACTTGGTTTTTACGCATTCCCTACTTGAAACGATCATATCTTGGCAATGAATAATCCGAATTTTATCAATTTAATATCAAATTTTAAAGCATAAGATAAGCAATGATTGGCTACCAAAACCCAAAATTGAAGAATCCGACTTAATACCGTTTCAAGGCGGAGGGTCACATATATCAAA
>NC_088370.1:30762208-30790982 GCF_034508935.2 Berghia stephanieae | reverse complement strand
AATGTCGGGAACGAAAGATTTACTTATCCGAACCGCGACCACCGGCTCTAGCCCTTCGGTCTTGTGCCATGACGTAGAAGTTAGATGCCCTTTTGTAGTTGTTCCAGGTGACTATAAAGTGTGTTACTGATGCTTGAATTTGGGGAGGAATGTGCATCTCAGGTCTTCAAGAGGTTGACATTCAAGCAAGTGGTGTGTTACTGTTTCATTGGGTGTTGACATAGGGGGCAGGAAGGGGATGTGTCTTTTGTAATTTTGCTTAAATGGTTGTTTGAGCGGTATGTGTTGTGTTCTTAGTTTGAAAGATGATGCTTTGCGGTGTCTTCTGAGCTTATTTAGGCAATCAGTCTTTACAGGAGTGGTCATATGGGAAACATACATCTACCCGTGGTGCTCATTGCCCAACTGTTCATCCATTCTTCTCTCTTATTTGTTTTGATTATTTTTTCGCTGTGTCTAAGGATACTGGAAATGATGGTTGTAAAAGTGTTGATCCGAGTCTGGCTAGTCTGTCTGCATTGTCATTTCCTGGTATATTTGAATGTCCCGGTATCCACTGGAGAGATAAGTCTACTCTGTGTGTTGTAAGGAATTCATCTAGTTGAGATCTTAAGCTATTGAACGTTGAGGAGAGTTTATCTAAATCGAGAGCTTGAGAAACCGATTTGGAGTCTGTGAAGATGACAGTGTTTTGAAGTTTTGAAGGGTTTAGCTGGAAAACAGAAGAGAGGTGTCGCAGTGAGGCTTCTATTGCAACTGCCTCTGCCTCGTAGTTTGAGCAGGAGCTTCCGCAAGAATTGTGGATTGTATCACAGGTTTTATCTGGGTATTCTGCTACAAACCCATACCCAGCATTTTTAGTTCCTTTGTGGGCAGATCCATCTGTGTAAACATGTATCCAGTTGTCTGGGTATTCTTGTATTGTCTTCATTGCTAATGTTTGTATATCTGATTTGTTTTTATTTCTCGTTGTTTCTTCTACGATGTTAGTCTTTATTTTTGGAAGTTTTAGTTCGGTGTATGGAGGTTTTTGACTGATTAAAATAGATTTTTCTCTGTTTTCTGGGAGTCTGTGTCTTTCATTCAAGTTGTTAGCAATGTGTAGCAGGGATTTTTGTTTTAATCTTGTTCTTGGTTTCCATTTCTCTGCCAGAATTCTGTTTGGATGGTTTTCCTCTTTTCGTTTGTATCTTTCAACCATTTCAAGCACTGCTGATTCTCTGCGAAGTCCAAGTGGTTCCACATTAGTATGTATTTCACATGCTGCTGTGGGTGTCGATCTCAGGGCACCGGAGATGAAGCGAAGGGCTTGGTTTTGTACTCTGTCCAAGGTTTTGTGTGTGTTTTTACTACCTACATTTTAGAGGGCTAAATTGTAGTCCATGACGGAACGCACATAGCCTAAATAGAGTTGTCGAAGCGAGTTTTTGTCTGCTCCCGAATTAGTACTGGCTAGTCATTTTAGTAACTGGAGTCTCTTTGTGGCTTTGATTTTTACATTCTGAGTGTGTTTGTTCAGAGATAGTTGTCTGTCTAACTGTATGCCCAAATATGTCGGGTTTTCTTCTTTCGCAAGTCGATGGCCTTGGATGGAGAGTGTTATTTCTTTCTTGGAAACAGGATGGCTCTTAGTAAATATAGAGTAGACTGTTTTATTGCAATTTACTTTTAATTTCCATTTATCACAGAAGGTGTTTAAGCTTTCTAAATATTCATTTATTCTATTGGAGGCTATTGGTAGGTGCTTTGTTATACCACATAACTAAATCGTCAGCATATAGGGCCGTGTCTGTCTGTAATACTTCTGGTAGATCATTTATAAAAATAAGAAAGAGAGTACAGCTGAGGCAGGATCCTTGTGGGAGACCTTCCTCTAATACTTCTCTGTTTGACAGTCCGTTATAAATTTTTGTTTGGATTGTTCTGTTACTGAGAAATTGTTTAATCCAGAAGTAGAGATTTCCATCAATTCCGTAGTCCATCATTTTTGATAACAACCCTTTCCTCCATACTTTGTCATAGACTTGTTGGAGATCAACAAAAACCGCGACTGTATGTTTTCCATCTTGAAAGCCATCAATTATTTTTTGACTTAATCTAAACGATTGATCTTCTGTTCTTTGCCCTATCCTAAAGCCTGCCTGATATTTATTTAGTAGGCAACATGTCTCCAGCCACCAGTATAATCGGTTATTTACCATTCTCTCAGCGATCTTTCCAACACATGAGGTGAGAGATATTGGTCGGTAACTTTTCGTTTCGTCGGGTGGTTTATCTTTCTTTAAGATTGGAATTATAATAGCATTTTTCCATCCCCTTGGTACTATTCCTGTCTCCCATGTTAGATTTATAAGTTTGAGAAGCATCTGTTTACCTCTCACGCTAAGATGCAAGAGCATTTCATTGTGTATCTTATCTGGTCCAGGGGATTTCCTTAACTTGAGTTTTTTCATGGCTCTGTGAAGTTCTGACATGGTAAAGCCCTCTTTGAACAGATATGAGATAGCTTTTGGGGCCTTTTCTTGATGTTTAAGGTCTTTAATCAATTTTTTTGTCCTTTTCACTTCTTTTTGATGCCTTGTTTACTGAAGCAAAATGTTTGTTGAAGATTATGGCTTTTTTTTTTTTGGTCATTTACGATTGTTCCTTCTGTAGTTTTCATGGGCTTTGGGTTGGTTTTCGGGGTTTCATTGATTATTAAGTAAGGCCCATGCTTTTTTCCCATTTTGATTAAGGTCAATATTAGCGCATGTGTCTTTTCTTTCTTTTAGCGTTGTTAATAGTTCTTTTGACAATTGCCGATGCTTTATTGTACTCAATCTTGTTTGTAATGGTTTTGTTTTACTCTAAGTTTTTCCTTGTTTCCTTTCTTGCATTTACTGCTTTTTCAATTTCTTTGCTCCAGAAGGGTTTGTAATTCTGTCGACTACCTCTTGGAATTCCTGCTTTTGCAGCTGCAAGAATGGCTTTGGTGAGGGCTTCGTTTAAATGTTCTACACTTGATGTATTTGTAATTTTTGGAAGCTGGTCATCTAATGTTGCTGTGAAAACATCCCAGTTGACTTTCTTGAAATTCCATTTGGATTTCTGCTCAAATGTTTTCTTCTGTGTTTGAACTGTTATTTGTGTTAAAATTGGTTTATGGTCACTGCCTATTTCATCCAGGACTTTAATGTGACAAGAATTCAGAAGGTCAGAGGAGATGATAGTTAGATCGGGATGACTCAGGGACATATGAGCTTTGTGAAGAAGGGTGGGGACTGAGTCTGCATTTTGTAAAATGGTGAGGTTGGTTGTATTGCAAAGCTTTTCTAGTTCTTTTCCTGTGTTGTTTAAATTTTTGTATCCCCATAGTGGAGAGTGGCCATTGAAGTCACCAGCAATTATTGTTTTGTTGTATTGGGAACTGTTTAGATCTGTTAGGTTTATAGTACACCGTGGAGGGTTGTAAATGGTAAATTTCTTATTTAGGTGCCATAAGGTGACTTTCTGTACATCGGTTGAGTTTTGTGATGGTTTAGAAGTAACATCTCCCGTGATGTCATTTCTTATATAAGTAATAACACCACGGCAGTCGTCACATTTGCAGGTATAGTATGTATAACCAGCAATATATGGATCGCTATTTTTATACAGGGTTTCCTGAAGTAAAGCAATATGAACTTCCTTTTCATTTAATAATTTATTCAGCTCTGTCTTTTTATTCCTGATTCCACAAATGTTAATTTGTAAAATATTCAAATGTTTGTGGAATTTCTTTGTCCCGGTAGCTGACTTTTCGCGCAGATCAGCCTGGGTACTCACTGTCTGGCGCGGGCCTTTTTCGAGGCGACGTCCGAGCTCGTATGATTTCCTTTTGTTTGTCATAGCATGCTGGGGAGTCTCTGGTCTGTCTTCCTACCCTAACCTGTATTCCTTGTCAGCTGAATGACATCAGGAGTTGAGCTGCAGATGCATGTTCCTCATATAATTAATTTTTATAGGGTTTAGTCAAGTACCCTTCATTTTGTCTTTCCCACAGTCTCTTTCATGATTGACGGTCGCCCATTCCCGCCACCTACTGTTTCCTGGCTTGCAGTTATCTATTTCAGTTATTCTTTCTGCTTAAAGGGCCATATTTCATAAACAGAGGATCGTCACGTCCTGGGTCATTTGTGTCGATGAGAGATTATGTGGGCCTTAAACAAAGGGATACCAGCCCTTTCCCCTAAAAATCTCAATTTTTTAAGAAGGATACATGATTACAATCAATCACAGATAGTCATGCAGAAGACATGGGCCACAGGCCGACCAAAGAGGTTTATGTTTTATGTTTTTAAGGGTTTTACGACGCTTGCAACACATTAAGGTCATATCAGCGCCAGTAAAAAGGAATAAAATTATGGGATAGTAAAAAGTCCTAGAATTACAATTAAAGCATCCAAGAAAAAGTAAGACATAGGGGAACTGGGAACAAATAGGGATCAGATGTAGATTCCAAGAGCATACCACCAATGTACTTAAGTTTGAGATCACCTATAAGTCTCATCCAGACACAAGCAAAGGTCCCCACTAAGAGGAATACACTCAAATGTTTTACAAATCATATATAATACAAAGAAAACATAATACAGTGCATAACAGAGAGATGATTTACAATGAAAAAAATATCATCTCCCAAAACAATAACTATGCATTCGACTGTTTCCCTCTCAGCCAGGGCATCTGGCCAGGACCAGGACAAAACCAAGAAATCTCATTCCAAGACAAAGACAGAAAGCAAGTTGGAAAACAGATATAAGGGGATAGAAGACACAGTATGTACCTCCCTGCCCGCTATGGGAGGTCAGGATCCCCACCCAGCGACCAAAGAGGGAGTATAGAAGTGTTAAAGTTACAGCACTAGGAAACAAGTATGAGCTATAGGGGTAGGTTAAGAAAAGTAAGGACATACAGAGGACACCACACAACAGAATGAGTGTGAGGTGGGTGGGTGAGGAGCAGAGCGTGTACCACTCATCGGTGGGTTCTGTCTCCTGCACCTTAAGAGGAAGGGGTCCCACCTTCTCCCTAGCCCGGTTATACCGCCGGGGACTCGGTCGCGCCCATAACAAACTCAGTAGAAACGGGGAACACCACGGGAAGGTGCTGTTATGGACACAATAATGCATGAGAGGCCATATGCAATAATCTCGCGGCAATCAATGCACCTGGAAGTGAGAGGTGTTGGGTTCGAAATGCACATCAATTTCCTTTCAGCAAGCGGGACGTCCGGCCTAGGCCTTGCAGCTCCCCGTCATGGAAGGAAAGACATTAGATTGTAGCTTATACGTGGGGTGGGTATGGCTCAATTGGTAGGGCACTCATTTCACACTCAAAGGGATTGAGATGGATCCCGTGTGAAGTCGAGATCCAACCCCCCCCCCCCCCCCCCCCACAGTGGTTGAGTATCTGGGTCTTTTAGAGAAGTATTTTCCGATAGAGTAGCGTCTTAACCAAAGGGTTGCATGCAATTGCCGTTTGATATTATTCAACCAGCTCCATGGGCCTAATGTCTTTGAAGGACAATTTAGTTAACAGTTATGATATGCTTGAAACGACGCAAGAAAACAACAACAACAACAACAACGACAACAGATGATGCAGGAGGGTTGAAATTGTACCAATTATGTGGAAAGATGTAGAAGTCATTTTTTAATGGACGCCGAAAGCCGTCTGTAGTAGGGTAGTCAAATTTAAACTCTCAAAAGTTTCAATATGATGATGACGGTTAATAATAATAATAATAATAATAATAATAATAATAATAATAATAATAATAATAATAATAATAATAATAATAATAATAATAGTAATAATAATAATAGTATAATAATAATAATAATAATAATAATAATAATAATAATAATAATAATAATAATAACAACAACAACAACAACAATAATAAGTTGAACAAACCAGAGTTATCATTTATTCATTCTAAATATTCTTATTTCCATTTCTGCATGCATATTTAATGATTACATCTGGAACTTTTATATACAAGGACATTTCGATTCTCACAAGCACAGCTTTACAAACATGTTATACAAATAGAATTCTATTTACGCATCTACAAATCTTAAACATCTATATCACGTTATATCTACTGAATGGGCTTAAAGCGCTTTACAAAGGATCCTTAACCAACAGCAACACCTATTTCTATTACTTGTTCTTTTTATGCACCAAATATTAAGTGTAATTTAATATTCCGCTCAATTTAGCACTTGCTTCATTTTGTTTCCATTCCAATATGTTTTATAGAGAAGAAGGATTTTGAGCTCAAAACGTTCCGTGTTTGGTATTTTGATATTTCTTGAAGGTGTTCTATTCAATTTTGTTTATCACTGTCATGGTCTCAAGTGAGTAAAGAGCTACTCGACTATGCATAAAGATATATGTAGAATGAGGCCCCAGAATTTACTAGTTACTATAAATGAAAAACAATTAACGATTTGTTTACAATGAAATAAAAATAATGATGAAATTTAATTAAAAGAGATAAACAGTGATCGTGGCAGTTACAAATAGAGATATGAATATTTTACGTAACTTATGATAATATCTCAGGTTCGTAAGTTTACGTTTCCAGGCAGTTGATGGGCTTGGATGATCTATTCCTCTGATAACAGGATTGGACTCGTAAAATTCCACTTCCAGGCAATTGGTAAGAGGTTATAGTGTAGTACAGCGGGCTTGGGTTTGATCCTTGAAGATTATACAATCAAAGTTAAAAGCTCCGGCGTCTTAATGGTGTAGATATAATATCTACAAAGTCCCAAAAGATAAAAATCTTACAATATATATATAGGAATAGAGCGACTGGCCGTCCGGCATAGATTGTGGAGAGAAAGTGAGTGTCAAATGTTAGACCTATCAGCTTTTATAATAAGTGGCTACGTGACAGAATGTAGAACGAAAAGTATTCACTAATTAGAAATTAATTCGAGGGAAGGCTATAAAAGGAAAGACGATCTAATATTAGAAGGTAAAGTTTATCTAAGCCTACCGATATATAACTGGAGTGAGATGAATTCAGTTCTTAATAAAATAAAATGTAATAAGATAATTGTGAACAATCTTTACTGTGACACCCCCCACCCACGTTTAAAATATACTCTTTAACCATTATGGGAAAGATAGATTTTACAAACGGAAGTAAATTTACTATCATGATACTCTAGCATTAATCCATTGTTATGATTTGTGCTACAATTAAATTATTTATTAACTAGACATGGAAATGTTTACATTAACGTAGGTATATGAATGGGTGACAATAACAATGAATGATTGTGATTACAAATCATTGTGATGAACAACATGATGGCAATGTGATTACAAATCATTGTGATAAACAATAGTGATGGCAATGAAGCATGGTTTAAGTCGATGATATGAAGGTAATTTACTGAATGAAATGAATGAAAATGTAAATGGAATATTGACATTTCAATTATTAATCATAAATGAGTGAAAATTCATAACAATAATAGATAAAGAGAAGATTTCCCAAATAATGAATGGGTATGGTATATATATCCAAACAATACTCAATGTTACATTAAGTTGAGTCATCATGTTTACAAATAAAATTATCGAATTTGTGTGTTCTGATTTGGCATAGTTTGCGAGGTAACTAACAGTATGCATGGGAGGTTAAGTTATACCCTTTTCACGTCATTACACTAATCGAGAAAGTAGGTCGGCGTGAATATTTTCACAACCTGGTATGTGAGAGATACTGAAAGTGTAATTTTGCAAAAATAGACTCCACCTTAGTACTCTACTATTATTCATTTTGTTATTTCTTATGTACGTGAGTGGTTTATGGTCCGTTTCGACCACAAACTCTTTTAGCAGTAGATATCTGCTGAATGTCTTTAAAGCAAAGACGATGGCCAGTCCTTCACGCTCTATTACAGAGTATCGTGATTCTCTGTCCAATAATTTTCTGCTTGCATATAAGCAAGGCATTAAAGAGTTCCCTCATGCTCCTGTAATAGTACACCTGCGATGCCCTTATCAGACGCGTCAGTTCTTACAACAAATTCTTTTGATATGTCGGGTAATTTAAGAATTGGTTCTGAACAGAGTAATGCCTTTAATTGGTTAAAGCTATTCTGACACACTTCTGTCCAAACAATTTTGTTCGGTGACCCATTCTTTGTCAGATTTGTTAGCGGTATCGCGATGTGCGCGAAGTTGTAAATGTATTTCCTGTAAAAATTTAGGAGCCCAAGTACTTTGCGTACTTCTTTTTTTGTCTTAGGTGGTTGCAATTGTGCGATTTTTGTTTGTTTTTCTGTCTCGGGTGTCTGTGTCCCATGACCAACGGTATGACCGAGAAAATCAATTTCGTAAAATGCAACGCTTGTTTTTGACGGTTTTGTTGTTAAAGAATTACGTTTTAATGCTTTAAGCACTAATTCTAAGGTTGTCATGTGATCAGTCCATGAGTTTGAGAAAATACATGCGTCGTCGAAGTATGAGAGTGTAGACGGGATGTCTTTTAATAACATACGCATCATTCTTTGGAATGTCGATGCGGCTGTCGATAGTCCAAATGGCATATAGTTAAATTCTAACAATCCTAATGGTGATTGAAATGCTGTGTATTTCTTGCATGATTCTTTCAGTGGAATCTGCCAGTAACCTCTAGAAAGATCACATTTTGTCATGTATTTTGCTTGAGATAAGGCAGCAAATAAATTCTCTTGATTTGGTATTGGTTCTGCATCAAACACTGTTGCTTCATTTAATTTGCGAAAGTCGATACATAGCCTTATCGATCCGTCTTTCTTTTTCACTACTACTATTGGTGATGAGTATGGGCTTGAAGAATATCTAACTATTCCTGTATCTAGCATATCCTTAACTTCCTTTTCAACTTGTTCTCGTGCGTGAAATGGAATAGGATAGTTTTTCACGTTGATAGGGGTAGATGTGGTTAACTTTATGTCGTGTTCCACTAATGTTGTATGTCCGGGTGCGTCTGTAAAGACTGACTGGTACTTTTCTAATAATGACCTGATTTCTCGTTTCTGACATTCGTTTAGTTGAGGATTGATTGTGACCAGGGACGGCTGGTAATAATGGGCAGGGTGGGCAAATACCAGCCTGTTTTTTCAAGTTATATGCTGTATTACCAGGTCTGAAATAATCAAATTTAAATTAGATCATTTTAAAAGTTAGTACTTAAACTTGATACTTCGTACTGAAATCAATTTGTCTGTATTTTTGATAGATTGCGAATCACCATGCATCTCGTAATGCATAAACCAGGATACGCTCCTGTTCAATTTTTTTATCACCCCCCCCCCCTCCCAACCACTCCACTCCGCCCACATCGTCATCTCATCGTCACGTCGCCTGACGGTGAACTAACTCCGATTTTTTGCTGTCTGGCCTCTCTAGTACTAGGTCGGGCTAATTCAAATGAGCCCATCTTATTAACCAGTGAAAACTAAATAGAGATTTTGGCAAACGAACTTTTTCTTATTTATTGCCTTACTTGTGCTGGTACCATTGATGTAATGACTTTGGGAATGTTCCAGTATTGAATTAAATTTATTAATTTACTAATTTTATATCAATTTAGTATTAATTTGTGTTGTTTTTATATATTTGTTTATCCATTTAAACTTTTCTTTTTTTCTCGTTTTCTTTAGTGCTTCTCAAAACTCATTTATTTAAATTGTTTTTTTTCTTTGTTTTTTGTTGTTGTTGTTGTTGTTTTGGGGTTTTTTTTGTTTTTGTTTTTTAACAAATTAATTTGTTAGTTCTTTTTTTTTATTCTTAAAGTAATTACTGCTGTATTTTTATTGCCAGACAAAATAATTTTGCAAAACAATGTAATTTTCTATTGTATTCCGTCTAATAAAACAAAACACTTTTATTTAAAAGTCACGACTAAATAAATATATAAAATACAACCACCATTTTGGTTTTCTCAACAATTGAATTAGTATACGAGAAATACTCTTCTGAGAAAGGAGAGAGTTGAATTCTAAGTTATAGAGGAAATACGGAAGGGTGGGCAGATTCCGTACTTGCCCGTCCTGAAGCTAATACATACATGATAGTTCACGATGAAGAGGCGGGAAGCTCGGGGTTGGTTGGGTAAGGAGTAAAGATAACACGGTCGTTATTGTTATAGTCTAACGAATGCATGAGGAGAAATTGGTAACATTATTTTGTCTTAATTGTATTGTATGAAGTATTGGCGAAAGCCTAAGAGTAAATAAACTTTGTTTTTGTTTGTCTTATTTTGACAATGGAACTGATACTTGTCATAGCAGACCTACCTACTTGAAATAGGAAAATAAAAATCGTAGTTTTCAGGGCTAATAAAATCGTAGATATTTTAAATAGAGTCTACCCTTTAAAAAAATGACCGGAATTTCGTCTGTTTTGATAGATATCAAATTTTTAAAAACGAGAAAAAATGATTGGAAACGTAATAATGATGGTGATGGTGGTAGTGATAGTGGTAGCGTGTGGTGGTAGTAGTAATGATGGTGGTAGTAGTAATGATGACGGTAATATTATTATTATTATTATTATTATTATTATTATTATTATTATTATTATTATTATTATTATTATTATTATTATTATTATTATTATTTTTGTTGTTGTTGTTATTATTATTATTATTATTATTATTATTATTATTATTATTATTATTATTATTATTATTATTATTATTATTATTATTATTATTATTATTATTATTGTACTTATTGGTGGTATTACTATTGTTGTATTTTTTGTGGTTATTAATTGTATCAGTTTATTGTTTGGTTCCATTTAACATTTTTTTCCCACTTTCATGTATGTGGTCATCAAATTGTATGATTTATTGTCGAAAGCCTAAGATTGAATAAACTTTGTAATATCGTATGGTAACCATCATTGTCGACGACATCGTCGTTGTCATCATAATCATCATTATCATCATCATCATCATCATCATCATCATCATCATCATCATCATCATCATCATCATCTTCATCATTAACAACAACAACAACAACAACAACAATATTAACAAGTACTACAATAGCAATAAAAACAATACCAACATCATCATAAAATCTCCGTCATCGTCTCCACAACTATCATTCTAACCAACAGCACCACCAAGTTGCCAAGGAAAGACATCAACATATTGATGGGAGATGCTAATGCAAAAGTGGGACAGGATAACGTAGGCTATGAAGGTATCATGGGACGTCATGGCATGGGAGAAATGAATGATAATGGTGAGAGATTTGCAAATTTCTGTGCATTCAACAGTTTGGTGATTGGAGGATCAGTGTTCCCCATAAGAGGATCCACAAAGCAACTTGGGTCTCACCAGATGGTATGACAGAGAATCAGATTGATCATTTTTGTATCTCTCGTAGATTCAGACGTTCATTGGAAGATGTGACAGTACGGAGAGGGGCAGATGTTGGATCAGACCACCACCTGCTATTGGCAAAGCTTAAGCTCCGACTCAGAAAACACGGGGCCAGATCACATACAAGAAGAAAATTCGAGGTGAATGCACTTGATGGGGAAAAGAATGAGGAATTCAAACTACAATTGAGTAATAGATTCCAACCTCTTACTGAGCTCGAGGAGGACATAGATGTAGAGTCACATTGGGCAAAGATCAAGGAAGTCTACATAACAACTTGCCACGAGGTATTGGGGTAAAGAAATCGGAACATAAAGAATGGATAAGTCCAACCACCTTGGACCTTATTGAAAAGAGGAGAACAAGGAAGGAACAAGTGAATGCAAGCCGAACAAGGGCTTCAAGACTGGATGCACAAGAGCAGTATCGAGCCATAGCTAAGGAAGTCAAAAGATCTGTGAAGAAAGACAAGGAAGCATTCATGAACAGACTTGCAGAGAAAGCAGAAGCAGCAGCGACTGGAGGACACATGAGGATCCTTTATCAAACTACCAAGACACTTGCTGGAAAATATGGGAAACCAGAGGTACCAGTCAAAGGCAAAGATGGGAAAACTATTTTTGGAAAAGAGGCTCAATCTGAACGATGGAGGGAACATTTCAACTGCCTTCTGAACAGACCACCACCAGACAACCAGCCAGAAATTTTGCCTGCAAGGAATGAGCTACCAATTAGCTGTGATCCACCATCGATAGCAGAGATTGTGGGTGCCATTAACAAGATGAAAAGGGGGAAAGCTGCTGGACCAGACCAGATTCCACCGGAGGCTCTAAAAGTTGATGCGGAAAGAAATGCTGAGGCCCTGCACCCACTATTTGAGGGAATCTGGAATGACGGGATATTCCCAAAGGATTGGAAGGAAGGACATCTTATCAAGCTTCCAAAGAAAGGGGACCTCAGTAATTGTAATAATTATCGAGGCATCACTCTTCTTTCTATCCCAGGAAAGGTTTTCAACCGTATTATTTTAGAGAGAATTAAGAATGCAACAGATGCTAAACTGCGGGACGAACAGGCAGGTTTTCGAAAAAACCGTTCAACCACCGACCAGATTGCCTCTCTGCGAGTCATAGTGGAACAGTCTATAGAATGGAACTCTCCTCTTATTGTCAACTTTCTGGATTACGAGAAGGCTTTCGACAGTATTGACAGAGCAACATTGTGGAAAATTCTGGCACATTATGGACTCCCTGAAAAGATAGTAAACCTCATTAAGGAAATGTATGAAGGATCAAGTTGCAGGGTTGTACATGAAGATCAGCTTACTGACAGCTTTGAAATTAAGACTGGTGTCAAGCAGGGATGCTTGCTCTCTCCATTCCTGTTCATCCTTGCCATTGATTGGCTAATGAAGGAAACCTCCAAAGGGAGAAGAAATGGGATACAGTGGACCCCCTGGACACAGTTGGATGATCTGGATTTTGCAGATGATCTGGCTCTTTTGTCCCACACCCAGGACCAGATGCAAGCAAAAACCACAATTATAAACAGCCTGTCGGAATCAATTGGTCTAAGAATTCACCCTGCAAAGTCAAAGGTCTTGAGGATAGGTACGCGTCAAAGGGAGCAGATCAAAGTTAAAGATCAGGAACTCGAAGATATAGAAACTTTCTGCTATCTCGGAAGTATAATTGACAAGGATGGAGGCACGGAAGCAGAGGTGAAAGCACGAATAGGAAAGGCACAGGCTGCATTCACATCTTTGAACAGAGTTTGGAGAACTAAAGTTATCTCCCTTCAACTAAAGCTAAGACTTTTCAACTCAAACGTGAAGTCTGTCCTACTGTATGGATGTGAAACTTGGAACGCATCACAGGCATGTATAAGGAGGGTACAGATTTTCGTAAACAGGTGCATGCGTAAGCTACTCAGAATAAAATGGATGGATAGAATAAAAAATGAAGAAGTATGGAAAAGAACACAACAGAAACCAGTGGGAGAGGATATAGGAAGAAGACGATGGAGATGGATTGGACACACGCTTAGAAAGAATGACTCAACTATAACAAAGAAAGTATTGGACTGGAACCCTCAGGGCAGAAGATCAAAGGGAAGGCCACGAGGAACATGGAGAAGAATTAAAGAAGCTGATATACAGAGAAGTGGTAAGACCTGGAATGAGATAAAAAAGTTGGCTCGGGATAGAGAAGGATGGAAACTGTTTGTCTGTGGCCTATACCCTGACCCAGGGTGAAAAAGGCAATGATGATGATGATGAACAGCACCACCAAA
The DNA here is from genome assembly GCF_034508935.2 of Berghia stephanieae. Lineage (NCBI taxonomy): Eukaryota > Metazoa > Mollusca > Gastropoda > Nudibranchia > Aeolidiidae > Berghia > Berghia stephanieae. The sequence goes on along the minus strand of NC_088370.1, from coordinate 30,777,262 downwards.
ACCACTACCATTATTACATCCTCCTCCACCACCACCACCACCACCGCTACCACTATCCCAACCACTACCACCACCGGCACAATCATTCTAATCATCAAGACAGCAGTGAAATGCAATTTGAGCTCTGAATGAAACTCGAGTCATATCGCTGTTGTTGCTTCTCGATTAAAACTTTACAGTTACTACGTACTACTGAAAACCAGTAATGTAACAGAAATATTAATCTTGTCGTTGAGGGATTAAAGCAAATCTTTAATTTTTCGAGTGAACGAAATGGTCTAGTATTGTCAAGGTGTTGTCGCATTATGTCTCGTCACTTTATTTTTTTAGTTGTATTCTCTTTCGTGATTCATTTTTGATTACTTTTGGAATAATTAAAATCTACTGGTATTGTCTTTTCATTGTGAATGTGATTATTTGTGGTTGAAATATTATTTTTTAAAAGTGAAAAAAAAATAATAAAAAAAAAATTAATTAAAAAATAAATAAATAAATAAATAAATTAAAAAAAAAGAAAGATAAATGAAAAAAAAATATAAAAAAAAATAAAAATAATATATATACATATATATATATATATATATATATATATATATATATATATATATATATATATATATATATATATATACATATATATATATATATATATATATATATATATATATATATATATATATATATATATATATATATATATATATATATATATATATATATATATATATGAATGACCGAATCATCTTTGCCCCACCACTGTAAATAGGCTAGAACCACCACTGATTGTGACGTCATTAATTGTACTATTTTTAGAGTTACCGGGTTGTGGGGTGTGTTGTAGTTCGACATCATCGCTGTGAGTTTCGATGATTAATCCTACATTTGCAGCTTCAACATGGTTAAATATTGGTTGTGATAATCTGTCTCTATCGAAATATTTTTTTAGCATGTTTGCATGGAATGTCTTTGTTGTGTTGTTAATTTGAATCTCGTAATTAACACCAGATCGTACTGCTAATACATTGAATGGTCCTTTCCATGTAGCTAAAAGTTTACTCGAGTCATCGGGTAAGAGTATTAGTACTTTGTCACCAATCTCAAATTTTCTTGACTTGCTTTTTCTATCGGAGTATTCCTTGTATTTCTCTGCTTTTTTAGTGACGGATTCCTGTGCTAGCTTACATGTGTCCTCTATTCTGTCTTTCAGGTTTCTTACATATTCGTAAGCAAACATAATTTCGTTATTGCCCTCCTCATTCCCTTTACAAATGTCGGCTACTATATTGATCGGGCCGCGAGGTGATCGTCCATACATCAACTCAAATGGGGAGTAGCCTGTAGATTCTTGGGGTATTTCTCTATATGCAAATAGGATTGCTGGTAAGTATCTGTCCCAATCATCTGGCTTTTCTGCTGACACTTTTCTTAACATATTCTTTAGAGTGCCATTAAATCTTTCACAAAGACCATTTGCTTGGGGATGGTAGGGAGTTGTGAATGAGTGTTGGATTCCCATGAGTTTCATGGTTTCATGCATCATATGTGATGTAAATTGGGGTCCATTGTCCGACAGTATCTCATTTGGTATGCCTATTCTAGTAAAAATTGTCATCAATGCTTCAGCTATGTGATCGGATGTAGTTGATTTCAATGCTATCGCTTCTGGCCACCTGGTTGCGTAATCGACTAGTGTTAGTATGTGTGTATGGTTTCTATCTGATTTTGTTAAAGGGCCTATAATGTCAATTGCAACTTTTTGAAAAACTTTTTCAATAACTGGGGTTGTCTCTAATGGCAATCTCGGTATTCTGCCTTTTGCGACTCTTCTTTGGCATGTGTCACAAGATTTCACATATTCTCGGACGTCTTTAGTAATTCCAGGCCATGTGAAATTCTCGGATATTCTCTTCAATGTGGAAGAGCTCCCAAGATGTCCAGAAGTTATTGAATCGTGCGCTATTCCAAGGATTTTGTTTCTGTAAATACTCGGCGTGACCAGTTGTTTAGCTATTTTGTTTCTTTTCCTATGTAACCTGAACAGAATATCTTTTTCAATGATGTATTCAACTTTTGATTTCGTCCCTTTGTTTGCGATATTGAAATATGAAGTTAAAGTCGGGTCCTTTTTCTGTTCTTCAATGAACGTGTTCCTGTCAAATTGTTGTGGTTCTAGAGAAATAGTCATTGGCTTCTCTGTTGTCTTAGTCATCTTTCTTGTTTCTGCTAGACAAGCTGTTTCTTGGGTTAATGACCATTCTTTTACATCTGTTGGGTTGTCTTTAAGACCTTTTATATTGCCAACAATAACATCAGCGACGGGGTTGGGAAGTATACAGCATTCCACTATTCCTGTATAGTATGGGGTTTCTATGTACACATTAGCTGTTTCAAAGGTTTCGACTGTGCCACTGAATGTGATGCATTGTACCGTTTTTCCAGTTTTGTCTTCGTCGTTGATCAAAGATGCTTTTATTCCTACTGTACTGCATCCTGTGTCTCTCAATATTTTGCAATCAGTTCCATTAGCTTTGCCTTCACAAAAAAATAGCGATCCTGATTTGTGAGTTTGTGTTAAAAGTGACATACCTTTCACGCAATACACATTTATATTTTCTCCTGACATTACTCGTGTCTGATTGTTTACACCTGTTTGGAGTGATGCATTTGCAGTTTCTTTTGGATATCCCACGATTTTGTAACATTTGTCTGCTGTGTGGCCTTTCATTCCACAATATTGACATTTAATTATAGGTTTGTTGGTTTTCTTATACTCAGTATTATTGTCAGTGCTATTTCTTGTTTTGTTTTGATAGGGTCGGCTATGGTCTCTATTGAACTGTTTGTTCCATGGTTTGTTACTATGGTCATCCTGTTTCACTTGCGTGTTCCGAGTGATTGATCGGCTCGTTCTATTTGAGTACTGAACTTTAGGTGTACATGGACTCTGAGCAGCGGCAGCGTAGTATGGTTCCTTCAATGTTCTGCTAAGGGGTGTCAATGGATGTGCGCTGTTAAAGTTTTCTGCGTAGATTTTTAATTTGTCCAAGTTTTCTGGCTTTCTCTCTTTAAAGAATGCGACTAAATCTGGGTTGCAAGCTTGATAGATTCGATTCTTCAGCGTGAGATAGTAAAGGCCTGCAAAGTCGTCTTGTTTTACGTTTGCCAACTCAAGCCACCGATTTAGAAATTGAGTAATTCGGTTCACGAATGTATTAAAGTCTTCTCCACTTTCCGGTTTTGCAGTGTGAAACCTTTCCTGGTAACCATCTTCTGTTAATCTAAATCTTTTTAGTAGAGCGTCTTTAATTTTACCATAATCATCTGCATCTTCAGTTGTTAAGGTATAGAAAACTTTTAGCGGTTCTCCGGATAAGCAGTTAATCAAGGCTGTGGCCCATTTGCTTTCTGGCCAACGATAACCTTTAGCCTGAACTTCGAATCGGTGTAAGAAGGATTCTAGACAGTCTGAGCGTTCATCGTATGTTGGCATGCGTGGAAGTTTCACGAAAAATTCATCACTATTATTATGTTTTCTTTCATGACCGGTCTTTGTTTTTTTCAATTTCCAGCATCATTTGGGTCCTTTTGGTTTCTTCTTCTGCTAAAGCTATTTGTCTTTTTAGTTCCCTTTATTGGACTCTTTCTTCTCGTTCTTCTCTACGTATTCTTTCTTCGTGTTCTTTTTCTTCTCTACGAATTCTTTCTTCGTGTTCTTTTTCTTCTTTACGAATTCTTTCTTCATTTTCTTCTCTACGAATTCTTTCTTCATGTTCTTTTTCTTCTCTACGAATTCTTTCTTCATGTTCTTTTTCTTCTGTACGAATTCTTTCTTCGTGTTCTTTTTCTTCTTTACGAATTCTTTCTTCATTTTCTTCTCTACGAATTCTTTCTTCATGTTCTTTTTCTTCTTTTACTTTCTCTTCGCACCATGAAAATATTCTTTCCTGGGGTATTTCTAAGTCCTTTGCGAGACTTAAGTATCTTTTATATGCTTCCATGTTGCAATAAATTAGTTATGATATTTTATATATATTATATTGACAGGATACTGTTACTGACTGTTTTATTTATTTACACTTACTGGAATGAACTGTTCTATTTTTAGAAATCTCTCTCTCTTATTTCAACTTATTATGTATTTTGAATTTGATGCCTTTTATCGTTATATCTTATAAAGCAATGTGTCAATACAATGCGGAGTTATTATGACTTGTGTCAATAACAATGTGTCAATCGCGTGTACTCTAAACTATGTTACTACGAAAAATGTATCACCAATGTGTGTGACTCGTCGTTAGTTTGTGTACAATTATTCGCAATGACGCTAATATACTAGAGTGTGATAACAATAATAGGATGCCAAAATAATCCCAAGTTATCTATCACTAAATATAACACGACGGCTAGTAGACTCCTTTTATTATTATTTAGTTTTTAAAGACTCACTTTTCAGAACATAATATATAAGTGGTTTTCGGTAACAGTAATATGCCAAAAATGCATTTAAAACAAATCACTATGCAAAACAAATCACGATGTCTATAGTTACCATGTGATGCCCAACTCATGTAAAAGAGAATAATGAAGGATATATTTACCAACTCAGTTCGTGGCTGGGACCTCTCTCTTGTTCAATGGTTGTTCAACAATTGTAATTAGGCATTGAAGAGTGTTTAACAGTGATGTCTGAAATACAAAACAATAAAATATCGTAAGATTTACAATAGTTACAAAATGTGTTCACAACACTGAGTGATTGGATGACAGGTGAATGAATCGTTATGGAATGTAAACATATTGAAAACAATTCATGAATGAGGCAAACAACAAAATGAAATGAGTGATATAATAACAAAGTGGACAAGGAATGAATGAATGAATGAAAAACTGAGTGAATAGATGAATGAATGAATGGATAATGTATGAATGAAAGAATGAAGGGAGGAATAAATGTATGAATGATTGGATAAATGAATGAATAAACGAATGAATGGATGAATGAATGAATGAATGAATGAATAAATGAATGAACAATGAATGAATGAATAATTTATAAATGAATAAATGAATGAAGGAATGAATCAATAAAATGCTATTCAATTTGAATGAAAGAATGAATGGATAAATTGCTATTCCATTTAAATGAAGAAATGAAAAAGAAAAAAAAATTAATCCTGTAAATAGGGAGTTCAATTAAAATATGATCAAGTGGGGCAATTAAGAGTTTTACAATTTAAACTTTAAAGTTAGATGAAATAGATATAAGTAACTAAATAAATTCAATTCTTTATATGTGTCCCCTCCAAAATGTCATGGTCTCAAGTGAGTAAAGAGCTACTCGACTATGCATAAAGATATATGTAGAATGAGGCCCCAGAATTTACTAGTTACTATAAATGAAAAACAATTAACGATTTGTTTACAATGAAATAAAAATAATGATGAAATTTAATTAAAAGAGATAAACAGTGATCGTGGCAGTTACAAATAGAGATATGAATATTTTACGTAACTTATGATAATATCTCAGGTTCGTAAGTTTACGTTTCCAGGCAGTTGATGGCTTGGATGATCTATTCCTCTGATAACAGGATTGGACTCGTAAAATTCCACTTCCAGGCAATTGGTAAGAGGTTATAGTGTAGTACAGCGGGCTTGGGTTTGATCCTTGAAGATTATACAATCAAAGTTAAAAGCTCCGGCGTCTTAATGGTGTAGATATAATATCTACAAAGTCCCAAAAGATAAAAATCTTACAATATATATATAGGAATAGAGCGACTGGCCGTCCGGCATAGATTGTGGAGAGAAAGTGAGTGTCAAATGTTAGACCTATCAGCTTTTATAATAAGTGGCTACGTGACAGAATGTAGAACGAAAAGTATTCACTAATTAGAAATTAATTCGAGGGAAGGCTATAAAAGGAAAGACGATCTAATATTAGAAGGTAAAGTTTATCTAAGCCTACCGATATATAACTGGAGTGAGATGAATTCAGTTCTTAATAAAATAAAATTTAATAAGATAATTGTGAACAATCTTTACTGTGAAAATCACTTTTTACAGTCCACAGCTTCTAGGAGCTTAGCATCGTCACTTCAACTCAGGGCTTATAATCTTTCCCAAGGAAATGAAAAAGAAAGTGTGTGAGGCGGAGCTTGAACCGGGGAACAGTGCGATGCTTTCACTACTCACCAATGACACCCCTCAAAATAGTGATACCATCATCAAAAGACAACATACAGTGCAACTTCTGGATAACGACACCCCTGAATAACGACAACCTCTGGATAACGACATAGACATCTGGTCCCAATTTTTTTGATATATGTTATTAGTAATAAAAAGACCCAAAATAACGACATATATTTTAGTAAAACCCCTGTCTAGCGCTTCCGTCGTAATGAAAAAGGCCGTATATGCATCAGACGGCTTTTTGCAGGAGAGCCAAAAAACATTTCACGTTCGTACTGGCTTGGTTCTTAAAGACAGGCGATATATCTTTTCATTAAAATGCACAAGAATGAATTCTCTATTCCTCTATATAATAAAGTTTTATAAACCTTTGATCATTCTAGTTAAAAATGACCGAACAGTATTTTTCGATTCGAATTGACAGAGACTCCGTGCCGTGGACTTATGGAAAAAGACTGTATAAGACAATACGGTCTTTTTTTAACGTAAATATTAGTCTCACTTGTTTGTTTTCAAAGACTGTATTCAAATGGAACATTGTTGTTTACAGGCAAATAAACCCTCAGGTTTTTGGAGTAATAATATTAAATGATTGACTTGTTCAGTGGAAAAGAATTACTACATCTATTAGAAGAAAACATGAGTAAGAGAAGGAATTCAGACAGATTCTTTCCCGGCATCTTGTTTTTATTGTTTTTAAGGGTTTTACGGCGCTTGCAACACATTAAGGTCATATCAGCGCCAGTAAAAAGGAAGAAAATGGGATAGTAAAACGTTCTAGAATTACAATTAAAGCACAAAAGAAAAGATAAGACAAAGGTGAACTGGTTCAAATAGGGAACAGATGTAGATTCCAAGAGCACATCGTCAATGTACTTAGTTTGAGATCACCTCAAAGTCTCATCCAGACATAAGCACAGGTCCCAACTAAGAGGAATACACTCAAATGTTTACCAATCATATAATAAATAATATGGAAACTAAACATAATACAATGCATAACAGAGAGATGATTTACAAGGAAAAAAATATCATCTCCCAAAACTGTAACTATACATTCGACTGTTTCCCTCCCAGCCAAGGAACTCCGGCAAGGATCAGGACAAAAAAAAATGGCAATTTGCGGCCCCAAATATCAGGGTGATCCGCAAATTTCCCAAAATTGGCAAATTGTAGCAAATTTTGGGAAAATTGGCAAATCGCGTGGCAAATTTTGGGAAAAAAAAAGAAGCGAAAACAAAATAACGAAAAAAAAGTGTGAAACTTGAGAAATGTTGCAGCTTTGCCTGGGCCCAAACCAAGGGAAGCTACTCTCTACAGATAATGATCCTTTAAAATCTTTGTAACTACGCTATTCACATTCATTTCATTTCTCAAGTCAAATAAATCGAGTCACTTACACTTCCAACTTCAGTCATGGATCGTTTCGTCAAAATATCTTAAAATAAGGACCCAAACCTTAGTTCTCCTTGGAAAATTTCTTGACAAATTTTGGGATTGCTTTGGGCAAATTTTAGGTCCCAATTTGGCAAAAAATGCAGATGACAGGTAACAATTGGAAAACGGGTATGGGGGGATAGAAGACACAGCATGTACCTCCCTGCCCACTATGGGAGGTCAGGATCCCCACCCAGCTTTCGCGGCATCTCTTCATTGAAGAATGTACCAACTATAATTAAAATACAGAGTAAAACAGGGCATAAAAAATCATTCTTATTGAGCAAACAGTAAATGACTAATTGTTAAAATTGAAATCATGCTTAATTGTTATTAAAAAAAGACATAGATAAGATATAATCAGGAGGCAATGGGGGTGGTGGTGTAAAAAAGATACGAAAATACAAATTATGTTTCCTGTTCTTGAGAGGCAAATCGTAATGCTGAACATGTCCTTCAATAATAATGAAATAAATAACAATGTGAAATTGAATGAAAGCTTCGATTTATTAAACAAAAACAGATAATGTGAAAGTGTCGGGGGTTTCCCCTTTATCAACAAAACAGGATGAATGAAACACTACAGACGAATGAGATAATATAGTCTGTCATGTTTCATTCATTCATTTTTGTTGACAAAGGTTATTCACAAAACGTTCACATTATCTGTTTTCGTTTAATAAATTGAAGCTTAAATTCAATTTCACATTGCTATTTATTTCTTTGAGATTCGAACAGCAACATTTACATTACTCAATAATAATGTTAATATTAACACTTTTAGTCCGATCATAAACATCATTGTTTTTTAAAAAGCCACAATAAATCATCGCAACGTGAATTCTCCAAGATATTTAGCTATAAAGGTTGGGGTTTCTGGTATCAAATGCAAATGTTGTGAGATAATCTGTCTTTTTTATATTTTTATGTTTTTGATTGATTCATCTAGGCTCTATCACCTTACCCCGGCATGATGTAACAGGTTTTTCTTACAGAAATTTCACACTAAGATAAAAAACTTCGTTGTGAGATTTTTGTAGTGCAACATCCCAGGTCCCTTCAGAAAATCAGTCTCCATCATATCCCCATGTCCTGGTTTATTTATTGTGTATAGACTGTCTAGAAATCCATTTTATGACATCTTCAACATCCCAGGGCCCTTTAGAAAATCCGTCTCCATCATATCCCCATGTCCTGCTTTATTTATTGTGTATAGACTGTCTAGAAATCCATTTTATGACATCTTCAACATCCCAGGGCCCTTTAGAAAATCCGTCTCCATCATATCCCCATGTCCTGCTTTATTTATTGTGTATAGACTGTCTAGAAATCCATTTTATGACATCTTGAATTTCTAACTCTATAATTCCACACTTCGCGTTTTAAATGCATTCTTTTTAAATAATCAAACAATTGTTCATCCGCTTTATTTGTGTTTCAACTGCAGCATGTTTCTGGTTCAAAATATTAAAGCTGAATGATTAAACTGCCACAGCCTGGACAGTTATGAAATCATACATTGGGAATAGCAAATCTTTCATTAGACACTACAAGTTGCTGTCTTAAATTCTTGTACCTTTCGTGGTAAAACAAATTATCTTTAGTAAATCTACACTGCAAATTTCATTTCCACTTTCTACATTCTATTGGTAGTTATGAGCTATTGTGTATCTCAGACTCGTATTTTAAAAGATGCACAATTGGCATCCTTCATCCCTTTATTCTGCCATAGCCATCTTCGCGGTTTTACGTATTGTTTTGTTGTAAAGGCTGTAAGGTAAGACTTGCGATTACTCAGTTGAATTATAATCCAAACAAACATTATTCAATGAAAAATTGGAGGGAATTTACTGTCTATATGGCGAATGTTTACGCTTTTAGTGGGTGATTGAAAGCATATGGATTAAGAGTTTTCCCACGTCAATCATTATAGGGTTGAACTATGATTTCTTCGTTTTCAGAAATCCTAGTTTTTGTAATTATCGTGTCATTGTCCCTTTTGTGACCACGAGTTATCAGATAGGACACTGCGCACACCAACATATTCTATAGAACATGTTTTTTTTTTTTCAAATGATGGTTATATCATATAATACAATGACATGCAAATGTTTTATATTAAAATAAGGAAAACGGAATTGATCACGTAAAACTGTCGCAAGTTTTAAAACTTTTGGAGATATGCGCTTTTCTCCTCATCTATTTGGCGCAAATAGAGGCCAATCTCATTATTTTGGCACATAGAAAGGATGCGTCCTGTCAAAACGATTAAGAATTGTCTTAATCAAAACGGTGCAATAGTAATGCAACGACGACTTGCGAAGGTTTGACCTGGATATCTCTCGTTACTACAGTCAGTCATGAAAACGTACGGTAGAGTTTCCACTAGTATTTACGGAAAAAGACTGTATACACCCATATTTACGGAAAAAGACCATATACACCCATATTTACGGGAAAAGACCGTATAAAAACTCATACGGTCTTTTTCTGTAAAAATCATGAAGGAAATAAAAAAATTCATGCATATACGGCACCTATCTCAGAAACTATGATACTTACGACAATTAAACCTAGTGTAAAAGAAAGGCCTTCTTATAATTGTCAACATTATGTAAAAAAGTGAATTTCGCAAATTTCTGCAAATACGGCCTTTTTCGTTAGGAGGGCAAAATAATCGGCAGTTGATGCCTATGATTAATACCCAAACATCGTCATCTCAAACGCCTTTTTCCCCTCCCAATGAGATGCTTTGTTACCGACAGTATCATCTATTACCGACCAATCAGAACACATGTTTACTACACTGTGTGGAATCTGCACTTGCTCACAGCAAAGACGTTGATCAGTGGATGGTACTCTCAAGGGTCCATTAACCGTCCATGATAGCTACCTGTCTGGGGTCAGCTGAGGTTAGCTGATATCAGGCAATGCCGTGTCCAATGGGGGCAATTAAGGATATTTATGGTCTTATATGTAATATATTGGAATAGCCGGGAAAGCAGAAACAGCTTCTTTCACTTTATTATTTCCATTTGAAACATCGGTTGTTCCGCTAAACATCAGTCCACATTTGATCTTATTGTGATTCATATCTAGTTTTTGTTTGTTTGTTGTTGTTTTTTTATTTTAAAAAAAAAAAATTTTTGGGGGGGGGGGGGGATGTTTTTGTTGTTATTTGTTTTTTTTAATATCGCAAGATTTAGGTCTACTAATTTTTAATTGCTTGTAAATTCTGATGCAGTATCTCGATATTCAAATATCATCAGCAGTATTGTATGGATTTCATTATAATTAAAATCTAAACTAGATGTGTGCATTTAAGTTCTCGTGGGAATTTATCATATTGGAAATTTATTTTGGGTAGCCCTATTCGTCCTTAAGGTCGAATAGCATCAACCGCCATTGCCGTCCGTAAGGACAAATAGTGTTGCTTGCACTATTCGTACTTCAAACTACAGCTGGGCACTATTCCGTTTCTGTTTGTACTGAGATTCTACGTAATTACATGATATATCCGTATCGTCTTAATTTTTTTGTTAGTGAGTCAAATAATCAGTTGAGTGTATGTGTGTAGGTGTGTGTGTGTGTGCGTGTATGTGTTAGTTTTGTGTGTGTGTGTGGGGGGGGGGGGGGTGTTTTTTTTTGTTTTTTTGTTGTTTTTTTTTTTTTTTTTTTTTTTTTTGGGGGGGGGTTGTTTTTGTTTTTTTTTTTTTTTGGTTTTCTTCTGGGATTTTTTTTCCAGAATGGTGATCGTTTCCTTATTAGGAACTATTTTCGTGTTCTCCTTTTGGCAAGTATCCCATTCAAATGCCTGCTCGAAAGTTTGGGTTGGTTGGGCACAGAGCAAGATTCGTCAGGTATTCTTTTCTTTTTTTCTTTTCTTTCTTTTTTTGGTGGTGGGGAGTAATTTTTTTTTCTTCTTCTTCTTTAAAAAAATTATTTTTTTTGTGTGTGTGTGGGGGGGGGGGGGGGGTGCCTTTATTACATGTTTTCTATCTATGATAGTGGTTTAACACTCAATAACTATTTGTTTTAAATGACTAGTATTAATATTGTCAAAAATATTATATTAGTCATAGTAATATAAGCAGCCCAATAACATCAACGTATCTCTTAAGAAGCAGTTTTTAAAAAATATTATAATCTTGATAATTCAGTGAGGGCCATCAATATTGGCTTGAATTTAGCCAACATTTTTCATTTATTTGAACAATGTCGATACATGTCCTTTAACTTCAGAAAATTTTGTTATAAGTTGTACCGTCTTGAGAAGACGAGCTGTATAACAGAATTGTAGATTTAATTCACGGTGAATTCAATGAGTTAGTGGCAGTGAACGAGGTAATGGTATAGACGGTATGGAATTTAGCGGCTTTACAACACGCAAATTAATTCCAAAGCCGAAAGCACAACGTTGCATGTAATCTAATCTACATTTACGATGTCAAATATATTAAAGATTAATAAAGGACACTAATACCAAGTCCTCAATATTTTCAGTACTTCATTCGGTAGCTAATACTATTAAGTATTTGGTATCCACTTTTGCCCTGACGAGAAGTTAGAATGTCAACGGGCTGGGCTTTGAAATGTCTACAGGTTGAAACTGGATGAAATAGGATGATACAGAACATAAAAGCCCAGTTCGGCCTAAGAACAATAATTTGCCTATGTTCTTAAACTCAGAACAATGGGTTATGTTATCAGGGGTGTTGGGATTGTTATTTTTATCTGGGTAGGGGTCTATAGATAACAACATCAATATTAGAAACGTCTCTAGCGTCTGATAAAGCTAAGATTACTGGCCAAAAATATATTTCTAACTTTAGTTAAAATTTGAAAAATAAAAACACGGAAATATATACATAATAAGCTTTATATATTTTAAACAATGGTTACAAGAAAAAATACACGATTTTTCTCAATAATTCTGTATTCAAACAACTTTGTATGCAAATGTTGTCTGTATTCAAACAACTTTGTATGCAAATGTTGTATTCCAGATGTGTAATTTGGCTTATCACCACTCAATGTGGTAACTCAATAGATATAACTAATACTAACTTGTGTCTATGTACGCAGTGATACAGACCTGCCAAGCATTCGACTTATTGTATTATAGTGGGATGGCAGAATACCATTTCGAAAGGGATTTGTGCTGCGTTGTAGGTTAACAAATCATCCCCATCGACGTGTAGAAATACGCAGGTCTGACATCCGAACCCACTTTTCGGCCTAGTTTAACATTGTTGTATCATGGACAGTATTTTGCGTCTTTTTTTTTTTTTTAGATTTCCATTACAACAATGAGCCAATAAGGAAATGGGTTATCAGACCTGAAAATAAGTGCACGTCGATCCACATCAATTTAAAAACCATCACCATCACAGACAAAAATCACTACCACAAGCACTTTTACAACAGCCTCATTACCATCAGAATCGATACCACCATCATTTGCACAATATCATACGTATCAGCATCACCATCAATATCACTACCACAGCATTATACCTACCATTACCATGGTCATATCAACTATTGCCACCACTAGCAAAAGCATAACTACATATCATGTCAGCCACCACCACTCCAGAAAACAATCATTTTAAATACCAATATCACAGGCGTACACTATAGCGTCACCATTGCCTTCAATGTTATCACTTCAGCTTCTTGATCATTGACACCACCACTACAAGTAAATTATGGTCGTTATCGTCCCCACCACATTATTCTTATTATCACTATCAACATCACCAATGCATCAGCTTTGTAACTACCACCACCACCACCATCATCATCATCATCATTTCAATCAGGGATCATCATTTCAATCACGACCATCACAAAAACAACAAAATTAACAGCATCATCACTGCTACCACCACCACTAGCACTACTAACTACTATCACCACAAAATCGACTACCACCATCAGGGCCCAATTTTATGTAAGCAGACTAGATTTAGTTATTTACTAGTCTAGTAAATGATTTGCTAGCCTTAAGCCGAGGCGGAACAGGTGACTAAAAAGTGGGATTTCATGAATGTTTTCTAGTCTCTGACTAGCGAGGCTCTTGCCGAGAAGTGGACGTTGTTAGGACAGTGCCTAATTCAGCTATTTTGTGCTTGTAACATCAAGCTCTCTAGTACACAATGGCAAGTAAGACACCAGCCTTGATATTTTCAACGCAAAAGATTTCCAAAGAAGAAATTAGCAACACCTCCGTTCTGTTTCATAATTGAACTTACTTTTGCCGTGATTAATGAAATCACGTGATATTGACTGTCGACTGATCAGACAACAATGATGCCCATGGTCGACTGTCAATTATATCTTTAGGCCAATGAAAGTGTCAGTGAAAATCAAACGAATTGAACTTTAAAAAAAAAAACAACAAAAAACAACGGAAAATGTGTTCTGACGAATCACATTATTTCAGTCAGTGTCATGCCAACAGAATAATTTTTGTCTCCACTATACTTTCTAGTCGTTTGTTTTTTTGTTTTGTTTTTTGTTTGTTTGTTTGTTTGTTTTTTTTTTTGGTTGTTCTTTGAAGCGAACCCTTCCACTTCGAGTCTCCGTTCATTTGCAACCTGCTAACCGATTAGATTCCGGGTTTTTACTCACACAAAAATTGTACTTTCGAAGGTCTAGCATATCTTACATTTTTTAAAAAGTAGTGACAATACCAGCAGGACACCTTTTGCCTCTGTCATTCGTAACCGAAGTATTTTCCTTCCGAATCGAAGCTCTCTCTATCTAAAAATAGTTTATCGACGATATTACGTATCCTAGTAACTAGTCTCAGACTAAGCTTAAAGTCCGGCCTCAGCAATAAATGACTAAAACTTAATCAAACTTAGTCTGAAGGTGACGTGATTTTAGTCTGGGAAATATTTGGTCAGCTCACATATAATTCGATTTTTTCAAGTCCTTGGCTAAAATCAAAGACTAAGCGCTAGTCCACGTTCATGAAAACGGGCCCAGAGCGTCATTATCGCCATCATCACCTTAACAAGTAACAAGGTCACCACCATCACAGATTTTTTAAATTGCAAACTTCCGAATATTTTTTTTTATTCGTTGAAGTTGGCAGTTCTAAAATTTACAGACGGCTTAGACTTACGTACGAATAATTTTTGCGAAGGGGAATAACGGATACTGTGACCCATTTATTATTGAAAAACTCAATGCTGCTATTTGATGTTTTTTCAAATTTTTTTTCTTCGTCCCGCCATAGGTTAAAAAAAAAAAAAAAAAGAAGATATCGTATAGACCGTAGACTATACAGCTTGGGTAAGAAAGGGGGGGGGGGGGGGCGGTTGACAAGACTTGATAATGAGCGTGAACTAAAACATCGTTAATCATTGTCACAGTCACAGGGGGAGAGCATTTAACGAACGGGGATGGGGT
>NC_088370.1:30722208-30754708 GCF_034508935.2 Berghia stephanieae | reverse complement strand
ATTGTCCATAAATATGGCAATTTGTCATTTAGTTACACTTGTTATAATGCTATATGGTATATAACATTGAACAGATATTGCACTCCTACTTATTCTCTCTCTCTCTCTCTCTCTCACTCTCTCTCTCTCTCTTCCTCTCTTCCTTTCACGCGTGCGATATTCACAACATAAACATATTCATTTCATTTTCAATTCGTTACATTTGTGGCAAGTGGCAATTCGACACCAAATATTATCATCATTATCAATTGGTCACTTCATCTAGCCTAACATTAAATAAATTAATCAGTCAATCAGTCAACGCATCAACCCTTGGTTTTGCTGTACCATATGAAATATTCAACATTTTTATTGCTGATGGAACGAACGTTGATTTATACTTGTTAGTTCTACATTTAATCTGACAAAACCTTCTCCCAGATGGTAAAAGACTAAATTCATGGTATAAAATATGTTTTTTATTGTTGGTAATTGAGAATGCTTTCCTTTCTATTGCTTTTCCATGAATTCTTTCAACTCCATCAAGAGGATGGTTTACTATTTTTGATGCCTCTTTGATTGATTTTGAAATTTTTGATTTACCTTTAAGTCGGCATCCGACAAACCATATGGTGCAGCCAAACGCAATTACACTTTCTTCTTCTTCTTCTTCTTCTTCTTCTTCTTCTTCTTCTTCTTCTTCTTATTGTTATTATAATCATTATCATTATTATTATTATTATTATTATTATTATTATTATAATCATTATGCATTATATATTAAGATGTGAAAATGTGTGTATGAAACAGTGTCAGACAATTAGGAGTAGATACTGGGAGTGTTACTGTGTAGGTAAGTAAATAAAGATGTGAAAATGTGTGTATGAAACAGTGTCAGACAAATTAGGGAGTAGACACTGGTGTAAGATAAAGATGTGAAAATGTGTGTATGAAACAGTGTCAGACAAATTCGGGAGTAGACACTGGTGTAAGATAAAGATGTGAAAATGTATGTATGAAACTGTCAGACAAATTAGGGAGTAGACACTGGTGTAAGATAAAGATATGAAAATGTGTGTAAGAAACTGTGTCAGACAAATTATAGACCTGTAAATGAGCTCTATAAAAATTGACTGAAACTCTTCGACAAACTGAAGATTCAATTATTTAAAAAAAAATAAGGGCATCATTGGAGAGGAGAGTGATAAATACAATACATTAAAATAGTGGGTGTTATTTCTTACTGGAAGTATGACTGCCATAATTTGATGTAGAAGGAATGCTAAATATAAGCATGTCATTCATATAGGTAAAGATGACTTCATCAAAGTCATATTCCTGCCTCTGGAATTTTTTTTGACATAGTCAGAAAAATAATCACCATTATCATCTTTAACTTCTAGCCATGACCAATTGAATTTATTCCTCACACTCACATCTTTAACTTTATCGATGCTCGACAAGTCTGAATTGCGATCCACGAACAGCTCAGCCATTGTGAGAACATTAGAATAATGTAGCAATGAGCAAACTTGATTTTCAATCAGTAAATGACAGAGAAAAAAAAACTTAAATAAATATGACTTCTGGCCAATACACTGAATTATTAAGTAGAAGTGAATTATCAAGAAGAAACTTCGGCAGGTGTAGCAGAAAAATTCAAAGAATCGAAATGAAGGTAAATCGCCACAAAACAGCAAGCTCGCTTGGGCTTGAGCAAAACAATGGCAGAAAACGTCCTCATTTGCACGGGAATTAATTAGGCTACTTACCATTGTTCCTTATAATCAGGTACTCAATCAGTGAAGAAACGGTCAACCTGTTTGTTTACAATGTGAGGCAATCGAAATGTGCTTGTAGCAATCTATCCTAATCTAACTTTCGATTTAAAGGTGTCTCCATCATCTACTAGAGATGTTACTTCCGGCATTCGCATTTTATTTTTTTTTATACTTTTAAAACCCTGCTTGTAATTGTGGTCAATTTTGGCTTAGACGAAACTGAAATTTATCGCTCGGCGGCTCAGTTAAAATTGGCTACCGTTGGGATCACGACAGGTTGGAAAGTGAAAAAATAATTTAACGAAGGCTGTGTGAAATTACACTGGGATGTGTTCAGTCACGCCAATTCTAAAAAGCGCCGCTTAGCCTTGGCAATAAATCCATCGTTAATATTAACGGTTCCCATGAGCTATGCGTAGCGTTATGGAACACTCCTAATTACTTTACGGTCATTCGACTACGATTTGTGAATTCTTTCTTTCTTCACTTCTTTCTTTCTTTCCTTTTTTTTTTTTAAAAATATTTGAATTTGACAAATTGACTGATTTCAGTTAATTGACTGCGAATTTACAGCTCTAAAATTACGGAGTAGACACTGGTGTAAAATAAAGATGTGAAAATGTGTGTATGAAACAGTGTCAGACAAATTATGGAGTAGACACTGTGTCAGGGGAAGAGTTTTGTGTTTTTTTATTATAAACTTTTACAGATCTTTTCCCCAAACTCTTCTTCTTCTTCTTCTTCTTCTTTTTCTTCTCGTCGTCGTCATTGTCCTCCTCCTTCTCTTCTTCGTCACCTTCTTCCTCCTCTCCTCATCCTCCTCCTTTTTTTCTCCTTACCCTCGTCTCCCCCCCCCCCTCCTCTTCTTCTTTGTCATCTTCTTCCTACTCTCCTCCCACTCTTAAGCCTCTCTTAAGCCCATTAATTCTTACAACGGAAGTGATAATCAGGTTTGAGTGTCACTCAAATTAATCTTCGTAAATTTCCAATTTTAAGTAGGCCATTTTTTATCATTCTGTACAATGTAAATTATTATCCTTACTTCAACCAGTCGCTTTGTTTTGAATCAAAATGTTTTGTTTTTAAAACAAAATCCATTAAACCATCTGGTGATTAAATTCGGATTAAATTTCAACTCACTGTTTCGTTCTTGGAGTGACTCTATCTTGGCCATCAGACCTTGGAGCTGGGTGGACAAAATTAAATAATAATTCTAATCAAAGCCAGGACTATGTTTTATCAAAAGAAAATAAAGGTACCGTATACAATTGTATAAGACTAGTATAAACCATTATTACAACCTTTTTAAATTTTTGTCTATTATTTCCTTTGTGACGTAATCATGGGCTGGAAATTCATTAAAGCACAATCGTGAGTCATCAACCAAAGATATTTGATGTGAATTATCCAAAACTTCTAAAATATTTCAGGTGAAAACTTACCTGGGCCTTTGGAACCAGTTCTGCCATTTCAAATGACATCCATCTCATCAAAACTGAAATGGCAGAATTGGTTCCAAAAGCCCAGGTAAGTTTTCACCTGATATATTTTAGAGGTTTTGGATACTAGAGAAACTACTTTTTCCTCCAAAGCTTCTACTTTCTGTGATAGAAAAAAATACAAAAATATTATTATTATCATTATTTTAATATCGTTATCATTATCATTATTATTATTATTATCATTATTATTATTATTATCATTATTTTAATATCGTTATCATTATTATTATAATTATTATTATCATTATTATTATTATTATCATTATTATATTATTAATTATTAATATTATTATCATTATTATTATTATTATTATTATTATTATTATTATTATTATTATCATTATCATTATTATTATTATTATTATTATTATTATTATTATTATTATTATTACTTTTCTTCTTCTTCTTCTTCTTCTTCTTCTTCTTCTTATTATTTTATTTATTATTATTATTATTATTATTATTATTATTAATTTTATTATTATTATTATTATTATTATTATTATTATTATTTATATTCCTAAGTAAATTCCATTCAAATAAATTCAATTATTACTGATGTTAGTCAATATCATTAATACTATCACCAATATCATTGAATTGGATTTGAATTCCTATACAATAACCCCTCACACCTTAAATTACAAACGTACCTGGTCTTTCGGCACAAGATCTGCTATCTCAGATTTGAGATTCTCACTCTCATTTTTAATGGCCTTCATTCCTTCTTTTTCAAAACAAACCAATTTCTCCTCCAGTGCCTCTATTTTCTGTTGTATAAAAATAATGATATCAAAATACACTGTTAAAAATATTTAAAATATCTCTAATTTTGTGATTATTATCATTATTATTATAATTATTATTTATTCCTAAGTAAATTCCATTTAAACAAATTCAATTATTACTGATGTTAGTCAATATCATTGATGCTATTTCAATTATCATTGCATTGGGTTTGATTTCCTATACAATAACCCCTCACACCTTAAATTACAAACGTACCTGGACTTTCGGCACAAGATCTGCTATCTCAGATTTGAGATTCTCACTCTCATTTTTAATGGCCTTCATTCCTTCTTTTTCAAAACAAACCAATTTCTCCTCCAGTGCCTCTATTTTCTATTATATAAAAATAATGATATAATAATAATAATAATAATAATAATATAATAATAATAATAATAATAATAATAATAATAATAATAATAATAATAATAATAATAATAATAATAATAATAATAATAATAATAATACACATTTATATAGCGCTCATTCTCGTGTAAAACACAAGCTCTGGGCACTTTACAATATAAATATCAATTTTAAGTGAAAAAAAAATAATAATAATAATTCATAGCCAAATCAAGGATTCATAGAATCAATAAAAAACAAATACAGTAAAAATGTGTCTTGAGATTCTTTTTAAAGGTAGGTAAAGACTTGCACTCCCTCAGACCACGTGGAAGTTCATTCCAAATCTTGGGGCCGAAACAAGCAAACGATCTATCACCAAATTTTGTTCTTGATCTGTTTTCCAAAATTTTAGTGTGGTCATTACATGATCTTAAAGTGTAATTTTCAAATTTACACATAACCACGTGATCTGTGAGATATGCCAGTGCTATACCAGTCAAACACTTATAAACAAGACAAGCTGCTTTGTAATATGTGCGCTTTTCAATGGGCAACCAGTGGAGAGAGGCCAACAAAGGGGTTGCATGATCAAATTTTTTTTAACCAAAAACTCATCTTGCTGCACTGTTTTGCAGTAGTTGTAATTGTGTAATAGAAGCCTGAGGCAAGTTACAATAATCTAGTTTCGAAAAAATGAAGGAAACAACCAATGTTTTACATGTTCCAATTGCAATATACTGACGGATCGAACTGATTTTTTTCAATTGAAAGTATAAAGATTTACAGAGAGCAGAAATGTGAGCTGACATTCTCATTTCTGAATCAAAATAGACACCCACATTTTTCACAGTCTTTCAAACTTTGATCTTTTCACCCCCAATCAACACCTCAAGACCATCATTCACCTTCAACTGCTCTCTATTTCCCACAATCATCACTTCTGTTTTTGACTCATTCATTTTCAACTTGTTTGCATCCATCCACTCTTTCACATCCGCCACACATTCTTCTACGCGTTTCACAATATTTTCGAGATTTTTAGTTTTGAGATTCTCACTCTCATCTTTAATGACCCTAATTTCATTGTTTTCAAAACAAACCAATTTCTTCTCCAGTGCCTCCATTTTCTGTTGTATAAAATAATGATATCAAAATACACTGTTAGAAATATAAAAAATGTCGCTAATGTTGTGATTATTATCATAAATTATTATCATTATTATTATTATTATTATTATTATTTTTATTATTACTATTATTACTATTATTATTATTATTATTATTATTATTATTATTATTTTAATTATTATTATTATTACTATTATTATTATTATTATTATTGTTGTAGTTCTTGTTGTTGTTGTCGTCGTCATCAGTATTATTATTATTATAATTATAATAATAATAATAATTATTATTATTATTATCAATATTATTATTATTATCATCATCATCATTGTTATTATTATCATTATTATTGTTATTATGATTATGATTATTATTATTATTATTATTATTATTATTATTATTATTATTATTATTATTATTATTATTATTATTATTATTATCATTATTATTATTACTATTTTATTATTATTATTACTATTTTATTATTATTATTATTATTATTATTATTATTATTATTATTATTATTATTATTATTATTATTATTATTATTATTATTATTATTATTATTATTATTATTATTTATATTCCTAAGTCAATTCCATTCAAATAAATTCAATTATTACTGATGTTAGTCAATATCATTGATACTATTACCAATATCATTGAATTGGATTTGAATTCCTATACAATAACCCCTCACACCTTAAATTACAAACGTACCTGGTCTTTCGGCACAAGATCTGCTATCTCAGATTTGAGATTCTCACTCTCATTTTTAATGGCCTTTATTCCTTCTTTTTCAAAACAAACCAATTTCTCCTCCAGTGCCTCTATTTTCTGTTGTATAAAAATAATGATATCAAAATACACAGTTAGAATAAAAAATGTCGCTAAAGTTGTGATTATTATCATTATTGATGATATTAACATCATCCTCATCTCTCTAACTGTCAACCTTATTCTCTGTTTTACAGTCTGTATGTAACCGTTTCGTCAGTGTGATATAATGTTGGAATGACTCATAGAAAATTGATTTTCAATACATAATCGTAGTGATGATAAATCATCAATTCAATTGTTTTTATTTTGTCTAACCAACAAAGTTTTCTTCCCTCAATACAGGCAATGATTTCAAATCAATTTAGAATTTTAACCAACAAAGTTTTCTTCCCTCAATACAGGCAATGATTTCAAATCAATTTAGAATTTTAACCAACAAAGTTTTCATCCCTCAATACAGGCAATGATTTCAAATCAATTTAGAAGTTTAATTATAAAATTTAAGCTTGTGGATTGTCCGCCATTGTAACATTTTGTTACTAATTGTCATCAAACAATAACCTCTCACACCTTAAATTACGATCCACCATTGTAACGTTTTGGTACTATTTGTCATCAAACAATAACCCCTCATACCTTAAATTACGATCCACCATTGTAACATTTTGTTACTAATTGTCATCAAACAATAACCCCTCATACCTTAAATTACGATCCACCATTGTAACATTTTGTTACTAATTGTCATCAAACAATAACCCCTCATACCTTAAATTGTAGTGTAGTGTGTAGCGCTGGTGAACGGCTGCATCCATTACCACCTCTGTGTTATTCTCTATTATTTGCAGATTTTTATTCGTGAATTCAAACTATTGGACTATAATTTTTATAAAGTTGGGATTTTTAGTCTTCAGTGCACCCTGTGATGATAACGTTTTATGTATTTAGTTGATTTTAAATTAAATAAATGGATTTTACTCTTCAAGAGGCCGATTTTTATCCCTGATTTCTACGAGCCGCCATACCCCATTCAACACCCTATTGTTATTGTTTTTATCTTTAAATGTTGTCACCAGCACTTGGAATGCCAGCGGCGATTCAATACCACCATACTTTCTTGCTGTCCCTTAACAAATATAATACAACTTACCAGCTGCCCCCACTTGTTATTTTTCGATTATATTATTATGAACTATTATCATCACATGTGTTAAAGAATCAAAACATGACGAGTGAACAGTTTAAGGAAAGGATAGACAGAAATAGAAATGGAAGGAAGACAAGACGGGGGAAAAGTGGTGGAAGAAAGAAAAGGAAAAGGATAAAAGTTGTCATGAATGTATTTAATCGTTTCTTCACACCGTCATTCCAACACAAGGCCATTGAACGACATTCCTTGCTACCTATACAAATAAACAACTCATCGTCTAACAACAATTATCACAATCATAAATGTCTTAAAGTTGGTTTGATTAACGCAAGGTCCGTTACTAAAAAAGAAGCCTTAATTGAAAATATTATCATTGAGAAGGATTTGGATATTTTTATTATCACGGAAAGTTGGCTTAAAAACAATGACAGTAGAATTTTATTTATTTTAAAAAAAAAAAAGAAAAAAAAAAAAAAAAAAAAAAAAAAAAAAAAAAAAAAAAAAAAAAAAAGGGGTGGCGTGGCTCAGCGGTACGGTCTTTGCTTCCTACCCGAAAGGTACCGAGTTCAATCACCCGCCGCTGCGTTGTGTGACCTTGAGCAAGTCACCTTCCCCCTAGCTCAATTTGCGGCGCTGCTCTGCGGCTGACGCCTGGGTTATTCCAGTCTTCCCTTGGAATAGACCCTAAAGACAAATTTCCCCTTGGGGATGAATAAAGGGAATTTTTATTTTATTTAAACTGATTCCACGAGGATATAGTTTCATAGCACAGCATCGAAAAACCGGTCGAGGAGGAGGGATTTTTGTTATTCATAAAGAATCCGTTAAGCTACAGAAAAACAAGACGCAATCGAATTACAAAACTTTCGAATCTCTGGATATGACATTAACATCTGAAAGGAATGAGAAGTACCATGTTGTTGTAATTTATAGACCTCCTCCATCTACAAGGAATAAACTCACACATAATCAATTCTATGATGAAATCGACACGCTCGCGTTAGAAACTAGCACAACCAGTGGTGAAATTCTTATATTGGGCGATTTTAATGTTCACATGGACGATCTAACGGATACAAAATGTTTGAAGTTAAAGGATATTTTAGATAGTCACAATTTAAGACAATATGTAAAGGACGGAACTCACAAGGCGGGGCACATCTTAGACTTAATAATTTCCAGGAAAGATAACAAAATAATTGATAACGTTGACGTTTTGGATCGCACAATTTCAGATCATAACCTGATTGCTTTAAATCTAAAAATCGAATGCAAAACAACCGTCAAGAAAACGATCACATACCGGAAAACAAAATCACTAAATAAAGAAACATTTCAAGAATCCATCAGGTCTTTGGATTTACTCGCCTCTGTTAAGAGTTGTGATAATGTTCACGATATGGTAAACACATATAATAATTCATTGAAAACTGTGTTCGATGAGCTGTGTCCATCGGTCACGAAAGAAATTATTCTTCGACCAAACACCGAGTGGTATTGCAACGAGTTACAAACACTAAAACATCAACTCAGATCTGCCGAACGGATTTGGCGTCGATCCAAATTAGAAATTCATAATCAAATTTATTTAAGACTAAAACACAAACGGAACAAATTAATTCTATCATGTAAAAAAACATACATTCAAAATAAAATAACAAGTGCCAAACGAAACTCACGTGAACTGTTCGCCACCCTGAACAAACTGATGAAGGATCATCCTTCAAACAATTTCGAGGACCCTATTGCTACCGCAAATACTTTCTCTCTACATTTTAGAGATAAGATATCAGGTATTCGGAATAATTTGGACAAAGAAGAGACAATGAAAGCACAAATAAATGAAACTAATGCACTTCCAGCCGGAGCAGCATTCGACGAATTTGAACCCGCCACTGAAACAGAAGTACTGTCTGCGCTGAAACAATGCTCCAAAACAACCAGCCCAATAGATCCCATTCCTTCATGGCTTGTTCTTTCTTGTGCTAATATTTTGGCTCCCGTTCTTACTCATATTGTAAATGCTAGTTTGTTTATTGGTGAGGTATCTAATAATCTTAAACATGCTATTGTCACTCCCATATTAAAGAAATCTAGCCTTGACAAAGAAGACCCAAATAATTATCGACCAGTCTCGAATCTCACCCTCATGTCTAAACTAATTGAGAAAATTGTTGCTTTTAGGCTTAACACGTTTTTGAATGAACACAATTTGTTCTCTAAATTTCAGTCTGCTTATCGCCCCTTTCACAGCACTGAAACTGCTCTTATTAAAATCCATAATGATATCATAAATCATTTATGTCGGAAAAATGATGATGTTATTGTCATACTACTCGACCTTAGTGCTGCTTTTGACACAATAGACCATACTCTTTTAATTGACAGACTTAAGACACTATACGGATTTGGGGGTACTGTCCTTGACTGGTTTTCTTCTTACCTCTCTGACAGAATTCAATCAGTGTCTGTAAATCGACATGACTTCTCTTCTCCTTGTCCCCTATCTTTTGGTGTACCACAGGGTTCAGTTCTGGGACCCTCTTTATTCACCCTCTTTATCAGACCATTAGGTGACATCATCTCAAAATATTTTATTAAGTACGCAGACGACACCCAATTACTGTTTCCCATTAATATCGACAATCATCTCAATGTTATAACGGATATAGAAAATTGTATCTCTGAGATTAGTGACTGGATGTGTTGCAACAAACAGGTTAAATGAAAATAAAACAGAGGTGTTGCAAATTACAAGACGGGGCCTCGTGGACCTTTCCACGCTTAACCTGAATCTTTCTGATTGTGTAATTCCCATCACTAAAGAACCTGTGAGAAACTTAGGAGTTTTTATTCGATACCAAATTAAACATGTCTGCCCATGTCACTAATGTAACTAGATCCTGCAATCTTTACCTTAGATCTATTGGTGCTATTAGAAGGCTTCTTGATATTGATACTACTAAACTTCTTGTGGTCTCTTTGATTCTTACCCGCCTTGATTATTGCAATAGCTTGCTCTATGGTTGTGATAATAATGTCATTAATCGACTCCAAAAGATACAGAACAAAGCAGCTCGATTGGTAACGTTATCTAAAAAGCGCGAGCATATAACACCGATTTTGGAGGACCTACACTGGCTACCTGTAAAGTTTAGGATTGAATTTAAAATACTCACCCATGTTTTCAATTGCTTAAACAATTCCGCTCCTGTTTACCTTCAGGAACTTATCCACCTTTATGAACCCAGTCGAAATTTAAGATCTGCTAATTTAAATATCCTAAGGGAACCCCCAAAATCGTTAGTTTTTCATGAGAAATCCTTTGACCACCAGCCCCCCCCCCCCCCCCCCCCCCGATTGTGGAACTCCATCAATATTGAAACTAAAAATAGTGAAAATCCACTTATCTTTAGAAAACGGTTAAAAACTGAGCTTTTCTGTAGGGCATATAATTTGGACTCTTAGTATGTATTTTATTATAATATATTATGTTATCATCGAATTTGTGTGGTTTTAACATGCCAGTTCTATATTTGTATATCATACATGATGTGTTGATGTAAAGCGCCAGTGAGCAATTCCAAATTGGAACTAGGCGCTATATAAGTTCATTATATATTATTATTATTATTATTAAATTACGATCCACCATTGTAACATTTTGTTACTAATTGTCATCAAACAATAACCCCTCATACCTTAAATTACAAACTTACCTGGACCTTCGGCACCAGATCTTCTATCTCAGTTTTGAGATTCTCACTCTCATCTTTAATGACCCTAATTTCATTGTTTTCAAAACAAACAAATTTCTTCTCCAGTGCCTCCATTTTCTGTTGTATAAAATAATGATATCAAAATACACTGTTAGAAATATAAAAAATGTCGGTAAAGTTGTGATTAGTATCATAAATTATTATCATTATTTTTATTATTAGTATTATTATTGTTGTAGTTATTGTTGTTGTTGTCATCGTCATCAGTATTATTATAATAATAATAATAATAATAATAATAATAATAATAATAATAATAATAATATATTATTATTATTATTATTATTATTATTATTATTATTATTATTATTATTATTATCAAATATTATTATTATCATCATCATCATTGTTATTATTATCATTATTATTATTATTATTATTATTATTATTATTATTATTATTATTATTATTATCATTATTATTATAATTATAATTATTATTATTATTATTATCATTATTATTATAATTATAATTATTATTATAATTATTGTTAATAATAATAATATTATTATTATTATTATTATTATTATTATTTATTATTATTATTATTATTATTATTATTATTATTATTATTAACAGTTCAATTATTATAAGAAGACAAAAATAACAGTTTTCTATGAATGATGAAAATAAGATTTTTGCAGGATTTTAAATTCACATCAGAGAATCATGAAATGAGATATAAAACATTCGTTCAAACTTTGATCTCAGTATTACCTGGACATCTTTGGTCAGGTTTTCAATGTCATTTTTGAAGTTTTCATTTACAATAGTCAAAGTTTCAAATCTTCTGTCATAACATTCCATGGCCTGTTGAAGAAAAAAATAATCATGTCAAAATGATGTACATAGAAGTCAAACAAAATGTTTTAAATAAAGTAATACGGGTCAAACAAATCTTATAAGGACTTAGAGTCTGATGACTCTGAGTTATAGCGCTATATAAGTTTTCAGCATTATTATTATTATTATTATTATTATTATTATTATTGTGTTATAAAATGATTATGGTAAATATTAAGAATGTATCTAATGTTGATGGCAACGCATGTTGGAGTTTTACACAACCTGTTATTCTTGAACAAACATGGTACATTTTTCATAAAGGTAAACAGTCAACATATCTATATTGTAATTATTTATCGATCAATTAATTAATCAACTCGTCGTCATCATCATCATCTAGAAGAGAATAGTGGTAAAATTACTAAGAATATAATGGTACGATTCAAGTACACACAGAGACGCCTCAGAGAAACTAAACGTACTACACAAGAACGCCTTGAAAATTGGACTGAAAATAAATTTTGATAAGACTGTGTACATTAGGGTGAATCCAAAACATGACAGTGAAATTAAGATAGATGAACATATAATTGACGAGGTAACAGAGTTCTCCTACCTCGGATCCAAAATAACAGACGATGGAAATGCAGAACACAATATCAAGCACAGGATTCAAAGGGCAAACCAGGCTTTCGGCATGCTGAAAAACTTTTGGAAATCAAAACAAATAATGAGAAAGACAAAGCTGAAAATATACAAGAGCAATGTTTTAAGTGTACTGCTTTATGGAAGTGAAAGCTGGAAAATGACATCCTCCTTAATACAGAAACTAGAAGCCTTTAAGAACAAGTGTTTAAAAAAAGAATTTTTAATTTATTTTGGCCTACAAAAATAAAAACAGTGGATCTATTAAAGAAAGCTGACTGCACTAGCATTGAAAGCCAAATAAAAAGAAGAAGATGGCGTTGGCTGGGTCATGTGGCCAGAATGGAAAAAGGGTCACATCCCAAGACAGCCTTGTACTGGACAGCAAATGGGAAGAGAAAGCGGGGAAGACCCAAAGAAACCTGGCGAAGGACCATGGAGAAAGGAATAAAGGAAGCAGGCCTGTCCTGGAACACAGCCACCGCAAAAGCAGCCGATCGCAAAAAAATGGAGATGTCTGGTGGATGCCCTATGTGCCTCAAGGCCAGAAGTGGATTAAGTAAGTAACGATTCAAGCTGGTTTATTGGGACGACTCGGTTCCCGACAAATTGGCCCAATTAAGTGGTGGTCATAAATTTGAGTGACATTTCACATCTTAATGTAAAACAACGACACCTTAATCTACTTCTAACAATGAGAGACACACCAAACTGCATACACCAATTAACGAATATGCCACTCATAACGGTTGCATAAATAAATAATCAACGAATTAAGAATGCCTTGCCTCCCCAGTCATATCATTGAACAGACAATCCATTTGGTGGTGACAGCCTTGAACAAACAAGGCAATCACTAATTACCATAGCCCTCTTCATAGTCTCTAGATTGCTGTACTAATGACCCAATGCACCATTGGTCAGATGACCCATGACCATGAACGTGACAATGACAGTCAACAAGGGATACATGAAAAGTCTATTGTTCTCATCTCTGTGACAACTATGACGAATGCTTCGACCCATAGACACAAGAGAGGGGCTCTGTTTTGTCTGCTTTTGACCACACATCTGCTACTGGGGGATACAGGTAATTGTTCACACCTCTGTGATGAACGGTACCGATGACATACCCAGTTGACTGTCCCGTTGGAACAATTTGCATTTCAAGAACAACCGTTTTAAATGATCGAATCAACGAAAAAGCTTTCTTATGGGGACGGCCATTGTCAAATTTCATCCCCATGAAGCAGCCGGCTGTCTCAATAAAGCCGCTGTGAATAGAAAAATGTACGACTTTTTATATAGAAAAAAATTCCGTTCCCAGGGAATCGTCCCAATTAAGCTGTGTCCCCAATACCTGGTTCGACAGTAGTAGTAGTAGTAGTAGTAGTAGTAGTAGTAGTAGTAGTAGTAGTAGTAGTAGTAGTAGTAGTAGTAGTAGTAGTAGTAGTAGTAGTAGTAGTAGCAGTAGTAGTAGTAGTAGTAGTAGTAGATATTTTGGTGGTGGTGGTGGTGGTGGATGTGGTGGTAGTTGTACCTCTATTTTAGGACGCAGGACGGACACTTCCCCCCTCAAATTCGTGGAATCGGCGTCCAGTGCGTTACAATCCTTTCTCAGTTGGTGAATCTTTTCCTTTTCCATTTCTACAAGTTTCATTTCAAGTTCTTCAATTTTCTGTTGGATAAAATATTGGCTGTGTAAAAATATTTCAAACAAATTGAGAAGTAGGACATAAGATATAGGAAATGAATTTCTCAAATAAGATTGATTAATATTGTTCTAAAAATAAAATAAAAATAATAATAATAATAACAATAATAATAATAATAATAATAATAATAATAATAATAATAATAATAATAATAATAATAAAAGAAAAGAAGAAGAAAAAGAAGAAGAAGAAGAAGAAGAAGAAGAAGAAGAAGGAAGAAGAAGAAGAAGAAGAAAAAGAAGAAGAAGAAAAGAAGAAAGAAGAAGAAGAAGAAGAAGAAGAAGAAGAAGAAGAAGAAGAAGAAGAAGAAGAAGAAGAAGAAGAAGAAGAAGAAGAAGAAGAAGAAGAAGAAGAAGAAGAACTACACAGTATAAATTTCAAGGGACGTGCAGGTTATCTAATTGTAAAGATACAGATATCTAGTAAAGTGTATGTTGATGTCAACATATAAGTAAATAAATTTAGTAAAAAGCTAAGAATAAGATACAGTATAATAATATTGCAAATTGACTGAGAAAAATTACATAGTATAAATTACATGGCAAATATAGGTTAAATAGGTCATTGTAAAGATGTAGTAAGTGATGTAATAAATTGATGATTAAATATTGTAGGTATGGAGTAATTTTAAAGAAGAAGATTCAAAGTTAAAAGAGACATAGACCAACATTTATAAATTATTTTCCTTATTAAAAACTCTGCAACTGTAAGGTAAAACGGATCGGAGGTATCTTTCACTTTTTGTTCGTATAGACAACATTCGGTCACTTCTGTCCGACTTAGTGATCTGATGATTTAGAGGATGAGTTGGATTGTCTAAATTATTTCCAATTTTTCTTAAGCAGCATTCTGTATATAAATCATTAAAAGACATGGATCCTGTGGTAAGTTTGTTAGCTCTTTTAATAGTCCTGTCAAAGTTAGCTTCTGCTGAGCTAAGACAACTTCCACCCATGGCAGTAATACAAAAACCTAATCACTTTCTATTACAGATCTATAAAATAATGTACAAAGTGTTTTGTCAATGTTAAGTTGGGACAATTTCGGTTAAAACTACATTCTTTGATTAATTTACTATTGATGTAACCGGTATGTACGTCACACCGTAATTTGTTGTCCATGGTGACTCCTAGATATTTGTATTCTACTACATGCTCTACTTTGTCATTTTTAATAGTGATATGGTCTTTGGTATTCTTGTCTTTTCTAAAGTCTATAATCAATTCTTTACTCTTACTTACATCTAATTCAAGGTGGTTATTGTCGTAGAAGAAGAAGAAGAAGAAGAAGAAGAAGAAGAAGAAGAAGAAGAGGAAGAAGAAGAAGAAGAGGAAGAAGAAGAAGAAGAAGAAGAAGAAGAAGAAGAAGAAGAAGAAGAGGAAGAAGAAGAAAAGAAGAAGAAGAAGAAGAAGAAGAAGAAGAAGAAGAAGAAGAAGAAGAAGAAGAAGAAGAAGAAGAAGAAGAAGAAGAAGAAGAAGAAGAAGAAGAAGAAGAAGAAGAAGAAGAAGAAGAAGAAGACTTTGATTGGTCCAGAGACAGTTTAACTTTCCTCATTTATGTTCATCTTGTAAAATAACTTTCATAGATTTCCTTAAATAGGTTCAAACGTCTTAATAAGCATAATTTCTTTTATTTCATTGAATTAAATTACTTGTAAAGATTTACAATCTACGTTTCTGTGTGCTTTGGACTCTTTTAAGTATTTGACAATTTATTTCTACAACGAACACATTAAACCGAACTGATGATTCGTTGAGAAATATTTACCATCCAATCAAAATGGATGGCGTTTCAGGTATTGGATCCATGTACATAACGTTTATAATTTATCGGAGTTATTGGAGGTTGTAAGAAACAGTTATAAAAGATGTAAGGAATCGGTGTGTTTTGACGTTGTAACAACAGTTATAAAAGATGTAAGGTGTTGGTGTGTTTTGATGTTGTAACAACAGTTAGAATAGATGTAAGGTGTTGGTGTGTTTTCACGTTGTAACAATAGTTATAAAAGATGTAAGGTGTTGGTGAGTTTTGACGTTGTAACAACAGTTAGAATAGATGTAAGGAATCGGTGTGTTTTGACGTTGTAACAACAGTTATGATAGATGTAAGGAATTGGTGTGTTTTGACGTTGTAACAACAGTTATAATAGATGTAAGGAATCGGTGTGTTTTGACGTTGTAACAACAGTTATAATAGATGTAAGGAATCGGTGTGTTTTGACGTTGTAACAACAGTTATAAAAGATGTAAGGAATCGGTGTGTTTTGACGTTGTAACATCAGTTATAATAGATGTAAGGAATCGGTGTGTTTTGACGTTGTAACAACAGTTATAATAGATGTAAGGAGTTGGTGTGTTTTGACGTTGTAACATCAGTTATAATAGATGTAAGGAATCGGTGTGTTTTGATGTTGTAACAACAGTTATAAAAGATGTAAGGAATCGGTGTGTTTTGATGTTGTAACAACAGTTATAAAAGATGTAAGGTGTTGGTGTGTTTTGATGTTGTAACAACAGTTATAAAAGATGTAAGGTGTTGGTGTGTTTTGATGTTGTAACAACAGTTATAAAAGATGTAAGGAATCGGTGTGTTTTGATGTTGTAACAACAGTTATAAAAGATGTAAGGTGTTGGTGTGTTTTGATGTTGTAACAACAGTTATAAAAGAATGTGTAAGTGTTTGGTGTTTTGATGTTGTAACACAGTTATAAATAGATGTAAGGATGGTGTGTTTGACGTTGTAACAACAGTTATAATAGATGTAAGGTGTTGGTGTGTTTTGAGTTGTAACAACAGTTATAAAAGATGTAAGGTGTTGGTGTGTTTTGAGTTGTAACAAACAGTTATAAAAGATGTAAGGTGTTGGTGTGTTTTGACGTTGTAACAACAGTTATAAAAGATGTAAGGTTGGTGTGTTTTGATTTGTAACAACAGTTATAATAGATGTAAGGTGTTGGTGTGTTTTGATATTGTAACAACAGTTATAAAGATGTAAGGATGTGTGTGTTTTGACGTTGTAACAACAGTTATAAAGATGTAAGGTGTTGGTGTGTTTGAGTTGTAACAACAGTTATAAAAGATGTAAGGTGTTGGTGTGTTTGACGTTGTAACAACAGTTATAAAAGATGTAAGGAATGGTGGTGTTTTGAAGTTGTAACAACAGTTATAAAAGATGTAAGGAGTTGGTTGTTGTTTGATTTATGAATGTTGTAGTAACAACAGTTATAAAGATGTAAGGTTGGTTGTGTTTTGATTTGTAACAACAGTTATAATAGATGTAAGGTGTTGGTGTGTTTTGACGTTGTAACAACAGTTATAAAAGATGTAAGGTGTGGTGTGTTTGACGTTGTAACAACAGTTTATAAAAGATGTAAGGTGTTGGTGTGTTTTGAGTTGTAACAACAGTTATAAAAGATGTAAGGATTGGTGTGTTTTGACGTTGTAACAACAGTTATAAAAGATGTAAGTGTTGGTGTGTTTTGACGTTGTAACAACAGTTATAAAAGATGTAAGGTGTTGTGTGTTTTGAGTTGTAACAACAGTTATAAAGATGTAAGGTGTTGGTGTTTTTGAGTTGTAACAACAGTTATAAAGATGTAAGGTGTTGGTGTTTTGAGTTGTAACAACAGTTTTAAAAGATGTAAGGTGTTGGTGTGTTTGACGTTGTAACAACAGTTATAAAGATGTAAGGTGTTGGTGTGTTTTGATGTTGTAACAACAGTTATAAAAGATGTAAGGTGTTGGTGTGTTTTGATGTTGTAACAACAGTTATAAAAGATGTAAGGTGTTGGTGTGTTTGAGTTGTAACAACAGTTATAATAGATGTAAGTGTTGGTGTGTTTTGAGTTGTAACAACAGTTATAAAGATGTAAGGTTGGTGTTTTTGATGTTGTAACAACAGTTATAAAGATGTAAGGTGTTGGTGTGTATGTGTCTGTAACAACAGTTATAAAAATTAATCTGGTTTTTGAGTTGTAAAACAGTTATAAAATGTAAGGAATCGGTGTGTTTTGACGTTGTAACAACAGTTATAAAGATGTAAGGTTTGGTGTGTTTGAGTTGTAACAACAGTTAAAATAGATGTAAGTTGTGTGTTTTACGTTGTAACAACAGTTATAAAAGATGTAAGGTGTTGGTGGTTTTGACTTGTAACAACAGTTAAATAGATGTAAGGAATCGTTGTGTTTTACGTTGTACAACAGTTATAATAGATGTAAGAATTGGTTGTTTTGACGTTGTAACAACAGTTAAATAGATGTAAGGATGGTGTTTTGAGTTGTAACAACAGTTAAATAGATGTAAGGAATCGGTGTGTTTTGACGTTGTAACAACAGTTATAAAAGATGTAAGGATCGGTGTGTTTTGACGTTGTAACAACAGTTATAATAGATGTAAGGAATCGGTGTGTTTTGACGTTGTAACAACAGTTATAAAGATGTAAGGATTGGTGTGTTTGACGTTGTAACACAGTTATAATAGATGTAAGGAATCGGTGGTTTTGAGTTGTAACAACAGTTATAATAGATGTAAGAGTCGGTGTGTTTTGACGTTGTAACAACAGTTATAAAAGATGTAAGTGTGGTGTTTTTGACGTTGTAACAACAGTTATAATAGATGTAAGGTGTGTGTTTTGAGTTGTAACAACAGTTATAAAAGATGTAAGGAATCGGTGTGTTTTGACGTTGTAACAACAGTTTAAATAGATGTAAGGTTGGTGTGTTTTGACGTTGTAACAACAGTTATAATAGATGTAAGGTGGTGTGTTTTGACGTTGTAACAACAGTTATAAAAGATGTAAGGTGGTGTTTTTTGACGTTGTAACAACAGTTATAATAGATGTAAGGTGTTGGTGTGTTTTGACGTTGTAACAACAGTTATAAAAGATGTAAGGAATCGGTGTGTTTTGACGTTGTAACAACAGTTATAAAGATATGTTGTGTTTGTTGAAAATATAAGTAGGTGTTGGTGTGTTTTGAGTTGTAACAACAGTTATAAAGATGTAAGGTGTGGTGTGTTTTGACGTTGTAACAACAGTTATAAAGATGTAAGGAATCGGTGTGTTTGACGTTGTAACAACAGTTATAATAGATGTAAGGTTTTGGTGTGTTTTGAGTTGTAACAACAGTTATAAATAGATGTAAGGTTTGGTGTGTTTTGAAGTTGTAACAACAGTTATAAAAGATGTAAGGAGTCGGTGTGTTTTGACGTTGTAACAACAGTTATAAAAGATGTAAGGTGTTGTGTGTTTTGACGTTGTAACAACAGTTATAAATAGATGTAAGGTGTTGGTGTGTTTTGATGTTGTAACAACAGTTATAAAAGATGTAAGGATGGTGTGTTTTGATTGTAACAACAGTTATAATAGATGTAAGGTGTTGGTGTGTTTTGAAGTTGTAACAACAGTTATAAAAGATGTAAGGTGTTGGTGTGTTTTGACGTTGTAACAACAGTTATAAAAGATGTAAGGATGGTGTGTTTTGATGTTGTAACAACAGTTATAAAAGATGTAAGGTGTTGGTGTGTTTTGATGTTGTAACAACAGTTATAAAAGATGTAAGGTGTTGGTGTGT
The DNA here is from genome assembly GCF_034508935.2 of Berghia stephanieae. Lineage (NCBI taxonomy): Eukaryota > Metazoa > Mollusca > Gastropoda > Nudibranchia > Aeolidiidae > Berghia > Berghia stephanieae. The sequence goes on along the minus strand of NC_088370.1, from coordinate 30,734,757 downwards.
TTTGACGTTGTAACAACAGTTATAAAAGATGTAAGGTGTTGGTGTGTTTTGATGTTGTAACAACAGTTATAAAGATGTAAGGAGTTGTGTGTTTTGACGTTGTAACAACAGTTATAAAAGATGTAAGGTGTTGGTGTGTTTTGATGTTGTAACAACAGTTATAAAAGATGTAAGGTGTTGGTGTGTTTTGACGTTGTAACAACAGTTATAATAGATGTAAGGTGTTGGTGTGTTTTGATGTTGTAACAACAGTTATATAAAGATGTAAGGTGTTGGTGTGTTTTGACGTTGTAACAACAGTTTAAAAGATGTAAGGAATGGTGTGTTTTGATCGTTGTAACAACAGTTATAAAAGATGTAAGGTGTTGGTGTGTTTTGACGTTGTAACAACAGTTATAAAAGATGTAAGGTGTTGGTGTGTTTTGATGTTGTAACAACAGTTATAAAAGATGTAAGGTGTTGGTGTGTTTTGACGTTGTAACAACAGTTATAATAAGATGTAAGGATGGTGTGTTTTGATGTTGTAACAACAGTTATAAAAGATGTAAGGGTTGGTGTGTTTTGAAGTTGTAACAACAGTTATAAAGATGTAAGGTGGTTGGTGTTTTGACGTTGTAACAACAGTTATAAAAGATGTAAGGGTTGGTGTGTTTTGATGTTGTAACAACAGTTATAAAAGATGTAAGGAATCGGTGTGTTTTGAGTTGTAACAACAGTTATAAAAGATGTAAGGTGTTGGTGTGTTTTGATGTTGTAACAACAGTTATAAAAGATGTAAGGTGTTGGTGTGTTTTGAGTTGTAACAACAGTTATAATAGATGTAAGGTGTTGGTGTTTTTGAAGTTGTAACAACAGTATAATAAAAGATGTAAGGTGTTGGTGTGTTTTGATGTTGTAACAACAGTTATAAAAGATGTAAGGTGTTGGTGTGTTTTGATGTTGTAACAACAGTTATAATAGATGTAAGGTGTTGGTGTGTTTTGATGTTGTAACAACAGTTATAATAGATGTAAGGTGTTGGTGTGTTTTGAAGTTGTAACAACAGTTAAATAGATGTAAGGTGTTGGTGAGTTTTGAGTTGTAACAACAGTTATAATAGATGTAAGGTGTTGGTGTGTTTTGAGTTGTAACAACAGTTATAAAAGATGTAAGGGTTGGTGTGTTTTGATGTTGTAACAACAGTTATAAAAGATGTAAGGTTTGGTGTGTTTTGACGTTGTAACAACAGTTATAAAAGATGTAAGGAATGGTGTGTTTTGACGTTGTAACAACAGTTAGAATAGATGTAAGGAATGGTGTGTTTTGACGTTGTAACAACAGTTATAATAGATGTAAGGAATCGGTGTGTTTTGAAGTTGTAACAACAGTTAGAATAGATGTAAGGTGTTGGTGTGTTTTGACGTTGTAACAACAGTTATAATAGATGTAAGGAATCGGTGTGTTTTGACGTTGTAGCAACAGTTATAATAAATGTAAGGAATCGGTGTGTTTTGACGTTGTAACAACAGTTAGAATAGATGTAAGGTGTTGGTGTGTTTTGACGTTGTAACAACAGTTATAAAAGATGTAAGGTGTTGGTGTGTTTAGATGTTGTAACAACAGTTATAAAAGATGTAAGGAGTTGGTGTGTTTCGACGTTGTAGCAACAGTTATAAAAGATGTAAGGAGTTGATGTGTTTTGATATTGTAGCAACAGTTATAAAAGATGATGTATTTGAGAAGATTCATTGTGCTATATCTATATTTCCAAACCTGTTTCAATGCAACAATCTCTCTTTTATTTTCCCTGATAAGATTTTCCAATGCTGTATCCCGTGTTTGTAGCTCCTCTGGTTTAAGACGCACAATCTTCTCTAGGGCATCAAATTTTTCCTGCAATTGTTGAAATTGTTCGGTGGTGACATGCATTTTGTGTCGATTGAAGCTTAAGTTTACTTGGACAAAACGTAGAAAATGATTTAAAAGTTGATTCTGTGAAAAAAAAATAAGAGAAAATAGTTTTTCCATTTGAGATTACTTTGTCTGCACAGGATTTAAAAAGAAAAAGAAAACATTTTGTTATGGGAAAATAATGTGTGTGTTTTTAAAATGGACAAATTGATTATGAAACAAATAAAATACTATATAAAATATGAATGGGTTTTATAATGTCTTGGAAAGTTCAACATTTTTTCTTGAAATCTGAAGACAATTAGGTGAAACAGGTCAAGCAATTTGGAACTGGCAGTATCAGGTATGGAGAGGAAATTCCAAGCAATACAAAACACAATTTGTCATGAACCACAACACTATGACACTTCATTGTTACTGAAATCCGTTTTGTAAACAACATTGAGATATGCAAAACTTAGAACATTTCTCACCAATTACTGGAAAGGCAACTAAAATTCAACACGACAATACAAGACCACATACCACAGTCATTTATCGCCATTTACTGGAACCACAACAACAATTCAACACAACAATATGAGACCACATACCTCAGTCATTTCTCAACAATTACTGGAACCACAACGACAATACCAAGACCACACACCACAGTCATTTCTCATCACTTACTGGAACCACAACAACAATTCAACACTCTTACATGTGCAGAATTGAGATCAAGACCTTAATCCAATCGAGAATGTGTGGGATATGTTAGTGTTAGGGAGAGCAATCGAGGAAGAATATAAAAATATTGATGAGTTGTGTATAGCTCTTTTGGAATGTTGGAATAAATTACCCTTAGAAAAAATCAAGTGTGTGAAAAGATAAATGAACAAACAATGTCAGGCCGTGCTCAAAGCTGAAGGGCGTAACATCTGATGTTGATGGAATATCATGTACAGCAAAGTTGAAAATACAGACTTAATATTATCTATCTATACTAATATGTGAATCATAGACATGTAGATGGAATATCATGTACAGCAAAGATGAAAATACAGACTTAATATTATCTATCTATTCTGATATGTGAATCATAGACATGTAGATGGAATATCATGTACAGCAAAGTTGAAAATACAGACTTAATATTATCTATATTGATAAGTGGATCAAAGACAAAATCATCACGTAGGTTTTAAATGCCACATGTCAATCTGTTCCGTAATTCCATTTTATTGTTTCAATTATAGGAATGTCAATCAGAGTCTCTCTTTATAAAAAAATATGACGTTTGTCTTAAAACTGCGCATCGCGCAATATTTAAGGATTTGGTTTTCAAACGTCCTTTTTAATTACTAAATAAAATATTTTATGATATTCTTTGCATTGTTTTAAGAATTTGAAATTTTAAAATTTGGTTTGCTGGTTGACTTCTTACAATTTTTAAACCTTTGTTGCAATACTCGCTATTCATATATTCTTAAATATTTTTAATAAACAAAAATGAATATAACAGTTTCAAAAAATAACAAAATACCAAACACGGACCTTTTCGGGCTCGAACCCTTCTTCAGCCAACAAAAAAAAAAACAATAAAGACACAAATACATTACTAAATTCCAGATTGATGACAGAAATTTTGTAGGTCCTCTCTGTTGAAGAAAAGCGTTCGATATATATAAATAAACAATAAATAAAATTCCCTTTATTCATCCCATAGGGGAAATTTGTCTCTAGGGTCTATTCCAAGGTAAGACTGGAATAACCCAGGCATTAGCCGCAGCGCAGCACCACAAATTGAGCTAGGGCGAACTGACTTGCTCAAGGCCACACAGTGCAGCGACGAATGATCGAACTCAGTACCTTTCGGATATGAAGCAAAGACCTGACCTCAGAGCCGTGCTGCCCCCTGATATATATAAAGGATCACTTTGAAATTTATTTAAGGGAGAAGTTGGAGACATGGAACAATAATCCACTTGTAAATTTTAAAAACTCCCAAAACTTTATTTCAAAATCAAATACGAGACAAGAACAGATATAATCGACATCATCGGGACTGCTGTAAAATATCAATATAAACGTGATGTCGATATACCAGGTATTCTAAAAAATGAAAGGGAAACAAATGAGAAAATGCCAGAAAATAAGTGAATCCTGATATGTCGATATATCAGTTATTCTAAAAAATGAAAGGGAAACAAATGAGAAAAACTGTATACTTTTTAATCATGTCTTCGATTTCACTGGAAATGTTGGGCCACCAGACAGCGCTTTGGGCAAGGGCTTTGCATTTGGTAATGCCAAGATGACTTTTGTGAAGGTGATTTAGAGTTTCCATTCTTAAGTCTCGTGGAATGACAATTCTGTTATTGAAAAGAAGAAGATCATTTATGATCGTAAAGCATTGCTGATTGTGCCAATATTGTTTTAGGAGTGTGTTGGCAGGCATATAACCTGGCCAGCCGGTGCTGCAAAACTGTCGGACTTCTGTAATCACTGGATCAGCCTTTTGATGACTTATGATTTCAGTCATTTTGTGGGAACTTGCTGGGAGTGAGTTAAAGGCTTGTTCTCCCATGGCTTGAACCTCTCTGTTGAAACAGATGTCTGCTACGCTAGGCACACTTGTTGGTGCTCTGGAAAGAGTATCAGCAATTCTGGTCTTTGCCAGAGACATGAAAACTTCAATATCAAATTTGGCAAGTCGAAGACGAAACCGTAGAATCCATGGAGGTAATTTAGAGAGCTCTTTAGACATTAAGAGGAGCACGAGGGGTTTGTGGTCAGTCTCTATGGTGTACTGAAGACCTTGAACATATTCGCTGAGTCTTTCAGAAGCCCATGTTGCAGCTAAGACTTCCAATTCGATGACTGCATACCGCTGTTCAGTTTCAGTCAAGGTGCGAGATATGTAGCACACCAGTTTTCTGGAAACATCTATCTGGACCTGGATGAGGACTGCTCCGATTCCTTCCTTTGATGCATCAGCTGCGATGATTGTTTTCAGATTTGGAGCATAGTGTGCTATCACCGGGGCGGTGGTCAGTTGTTGCTTTATGGTTTTGAAAGCATTTTCCTGGGAGTCCCCCCAAAGCGCAGTAGGGTTGTCATGGCTGCTAATCCAGGGGCAAACTTTGTCATCTGATTCACCATGCCGAGAAATCTTCGTAATTCTGCAACATTTTGAGGTGGTGGGAAATTTGTTGGTATGGATTTTGTCTGGGTCGACTCTGACCCCTGAATCATCGATGATGTGGCCAAGAAATTTCAATGAGTTCTTGGAGAAGGAACATTTTTCATTTAAGGTGAGACCTGCGTCTTGAAGAAGTTTCATAGTCTTTCGCACCCGCTTGTCGTGAGTGGCTTGATCTGGAGCATGGATGATGATGTCATCAATGTGGCACACTACTCCTTCTTGATCGTGAAGTGTTTCGGTCATGGTGCGCTGGAAAACTTCAGAGGCCGACGAAATACCAAAAGGCAGTCTGTTCATACAGTACCGCCCAAAGGGTGTGAGGAATGTTGTGTATTCCCGGGATTCTTCTGATAATGGTATTTGCCAAAATCCGGATGTGGCATCTAGTTTTGTAAATATCTTACTGTCTGCGAACTGTGCGAGGTCTTCATCTACAGATTTTAATGGTGAACTTCTCGCTTGACTGCTTTGTTAAGGGATGTCAAATCAATGCATATGCGAACTGAGCCGTTTTGTTTGGGGACGACCACCATTCCTGCGCACCAGTCTTAGGGCATCTGTTACTTGTGAGATAATACCATGTTGCAACATTCTTTCCAGCTCCTCTTTGACTTTAGGCATGAGAGGGTGTGCTATTTTTCTTGGTGTGTGGATATGTAGTGGTTCAACACCATCACGCAATTTGATGGTGTATGGTTTTTTTAACTTTCCTAATCCTTCAAAGAGTTTAAGGAATTCTTCCCTGAAATTGGGCTTTGTTTCTACAAGTTCATGTACTCTTTTGATCAATCACAATTTGATGCATGCATCACGACTGAGCAGTGGGTGTTTCTGTCCAGTTACTACGTAGATTTTCTCTTCAATGCTCTTATCTTTGTACTTCAAAGTCTTTTGGGTGAATCCCAGCACTTCGAGGTCTTTCCCTCCTGCAGCCTGGAAAATTTTATCAGATCTTTTCAGTTCATTCGGAGTGAATTTGAGGTCTTTTTCATTCATGACAGTGACTGAAGCGCCTGTGTCCAACTTGAAAGGGTGTGAGTCTTCATCCATTTGAATTATGACTGTCCAGTCGTCTTCGCTGGTTGTTAGTAGATATATTTCCCCCAAAAAGTCTATTGAGTTGGGATCTCCCTGTGACTGAACCTCTGATGTGGATTTTGGTCTAAATTTATGGTCGCTTGTTTCACTTCCTGACCTACATACTTTTTGGTAGTGTCCGATTTTGCCACAAGTGTTACATCTCGCTTGGCGAGCTGGACATTGCGATTTTGGGTGGTAGGTATAACCGCAGTTTTGACAAGTTGAGTAGGACCTTGGTCTGTCTGATTGCTTTTTGACATGGAGTTGATTTGTTGAACTTTTGGCGTTGTTGATGCTGTTACTTGTCCTCTGTTTCTGATTGCTGCTATGTCTGCAATTTTTGAGTCCTGGAAAGCCTTGCCTTGAGTTTTGGCATCTTCTGCTGAGGGCAAATGTCAATGCATTTTTCTAGAGACAAGTGTCTTTCTTTCAACAGGTCAGTTCGTGTCTGCTGGTCATTGGTACCCGTTACAATTTTGTATCTAATCAATGAATCTCTACAATCATGACAAAAGTTGCAGTTCTTGGAGAGTCGTCTTAGGTCAGCAAAGAAATGTTGCAAAAGACTCTCCTTCCATTTGGTTTCTCTGGTTGAACTTAAAACGTTCAAAAGTTTCGTTTTGTTCTCCAATAACAAATTCATCACACTTGGTTATGATTTCATGGAGAGTGCGATCTTCCTCGTCTGTTGTGTATTGGAAGCCGTTGTGAATTCTGAGGGCCTCATCATCTAAGCTATGGAGGAACAGCGCCACCTGATATTTCTGTTCTAGATCTTCTAAACGTGACAAAAGAACGTATGTGTTCCATCTTTGTTGAAATAATTTCCAGTTTTCCACTGGATTTGACCCCAAGACCAATTTGTCTGGTGGTTTTATGCCTGTGATAACCGATTTAGTAGAGAGGTGGGCCTTTGGCCTACTAACCTCCGCTGAACGTCCAATTCGTCTTGAGCACACATTCAAGTAAAAGATTTTTTTTCTTTTTAACCCTACCTCTGTTTCAAAAACTAGCATCTTTCAACTTTCTAAGAAACATTTTGATTTTTCAGAACTTGAGTTCGATAAAAAATACCGGCCAATCTGACCCGTTGAGTCGAATGAAAACAAAAATTTTGTTGTTTACAGGGTTCAAAGGAAATGCCGTAAATAAACTTTCATGGACTTCCTGTGTTGTTTTTACAGTGTCACATGACCTTTTGAGAAATTTGTCGTCTGCTACAAATAATTAGACCGGTGGGGGTAGATATTTTCGTTGGAGCAAAAAAAAAGTGAGTATTGTTTCTTGCACATGTAGAGAGGCCTAGGGTCCAACAGCAGTCAAGTTGATTGAATCAAAGAAAAAAGACCTTTTTTATCCGCCGCCCACCACCACCTTGAGAGAGTGGAGGGGGGGGGGGGGAGTGCATGCAGACGAAAGGGAGACGTGTCGCTTGGTGACCTTGGTGACGTAGAGCATGTCAAGGATGCTTGCAGGTGTTCTTAACCCCTTAACAGCAATGCTAATTTTTGCTTTCAGATAATAGTTTGCTTTTATCTTTATTATTGTTAACAGGGAATACAGCGTTTCCACCAAGAGAGCAGTCAGACTATCGCAACTCGGACTTCAATTGTCCATAATCGTTTGCCGTTACTTGTCTTTTGGTGATAGAAGATTTGGTGTTAGGTCAAAGATCGAATTTCGCCGCTAAAAGGTTGCATTGCTACTGGGTTTGCTCTCCCCCCCCCCCCCCCCCCCACCCCCCTTTCCTTTTTTTCCAACTTAGTATTGTTGATTGCTATTTCCTTTTTTATGATTAGCAAGTGACGTAGGAGTCTCACAGGATGCAGGAGTACTGCAATTAACCCTTTGCCAGTGACTCTTATTTTTTTGTTTTCAAATAATAGTCTCCATTTATATTATTTTTTAACGCAGAAAAAAAAACGTTTCCACCATAAGAGCAGTAAGAATATTGATAAAAAAGTCCCTTGAGCACGTTGGGTGGATATTGCCATGCCCTATATAAAAGCTCATGTTTTTAAATTGTATTTGATTTTTTGTCTTTTGATGAAAACGGTAAGATTTTATTTTTGGTCCAAGTAAGATTGATATTCGCCTTTAAAAGGTTAGTTGTTTTGTTTTTTTCAGGTTTTTTTTTTTTTCAAATGCGTAGTGAGAGAGAAAAAAACAAAACAATCATACATGTATCTCTGCAAACAGCAGAACGTTTTCATTTTACAATGAGATGGCAAGGGATAACACTATGACAAGAGAGAGAGAGAGAGAGAGAGAGAGAGAGAGAGAGAGAGAGAGAGAGAGAGAGAGAGATGGGCGGGGGAATTGGGGGGGGGGGGGGGGGGGGAATAGTAAGGGGGAATGGGAAAAGATGAAAGAAACAATGGGTTGCCTGATGACGGAGATCAAAGGATTGTTACAGCGGTGTTCACGGTGCGTACTTCATGAAATTTTAACCTTTTACAGTGACACTGATTTTTTTCTCCAGATTGCTTATGCAGAATAAATCGTTTCCACCAAGAGAGCACTGCCGTGATATGAGAAAAAGACGCATAACGGGAAAACCTACTTTTTCAGGAAACGCAAAAAACTGTTTTACTTAATAACATTGTAACTATTGGCTCGAATCTAAAAGAATTAGTAGGTAATTAAAGAAAAAAATTTTTGTGATTTTATTCATGGAACTTGAAAACTAAAATATTTGTATTAACTGTGTAATTCGCCAAAAGACCTTTTGCCAAATCCATGATTGAAAATTGATTGACACATGTCCTTGACAGATAGACGCAAAAATATTATGCGTCCATCGCACTTTCGGATGTGTATCCAGTGTGTGACAAACGGACGCATATTGTTTTTGCGTCTGTTTGTCATAGACATGGGCTAATTTAGCGGTAATGTGCATATTGATATACAGTGTCATGTGAGGACGCATATCGCCCAATGTTAAGCTATAATAAGCAACAACATCATAATCACAGCTCCCTAGAATAATCAGAAGAAACCAATCAAAAACATATAGGATATCAAGCTGAACATGCTTTATTATTTCAGAACAATCGCACCAGTCATGTAAATTTTCATAATATTTTCATTTGCAGTGATTTGATTAGCATTATTTGTATAACTAGTACTAACTCTCTTTCTCTCCCTCTTTCGTTACAGTTCACTAACATGGAGTTTGCTTTTGTAATCATCGCTAATATTATCACATACATATTATACATTCCATCTCTTCTCTTTAGATAATGAATTGAATCATTACTTAGATGTTAAAATTGCATGCTCGTACACATTGTTTGGAAGAGCAACGTTTCCAACTAGTCAGTGAATGATGAAAGGACATTCACTTGTAGGATTTGCAAAGATTTTTACTCGTGGAGCTGGTTGGTAGGTCTATCCAGTACTGTCCTCTATTGGGGGTGGGGTGTCAAACCCACAAGTTGTTCACGATCTCATCCTTCTTGTAAATCCTACACCCCTGGGTTTTGTACGAAACTTTGGCGTACAAACAAATCCGCGTTTCAGAATGTCACATTCGTTGAAGGTATCTTCTTCAAAGCTATTTTGAAGAAGAGTGTCTTTTGTGACACTCGCCTGAATTCAGCACAAACAATCTTAGCTAGGTAGGGACGATTTTCAGCTTTGCTCAACAGATAACTATTGACTCCAGAATCCCAGTTGGCAAAGTCATTAAACCTCAACGGCATTGTCTGGCAGCCTGCTTCTACGACACATTCTTCAAATTCATTGAGATCAAAGATTTTGCCGTCTTTCTGTCTCAAAACTCTTTGGATTCCGGCATGGGTGGAGTCAGCTGCCTTAAAAGTATGACCAGACTCGAAATAGTTGATTGTGATGGTGCTTGCTTTTGTAGTAGTCTAATCATTTACAAGATGAAGTAACATAGTATAAAGGGTACAATTTATATTTTGGGCGCTACAGTTATCCAGTCAGTGTCACAGATTCGGCATCACGCTTATATATTAGGTAAGAAGCTAATGCAAGGTCTTCATCTTTTCGTCCTAAAATTGATTCATTCCATATCACGGCAATGTCCTTTTCCCTTTTTTGCAGCCCACTGGTGCAAATGTCTCATTGAATAAGACCAATCTGCTTGTGAACATGATTCTGTTAATCTGATTCATTCTCGGCAGCAAAATTACTTTTTGCAGATCAACGGCAAACACTGGATGGGCTGTGTTGGCGTTTTCGTTCTTGTCTGCATCCCGTTGATACCTCTCTCTAGCATTTCTGTATTGTGTCCGATGGATGATTTTTCGGCACACCGTTCACACCTTTCTTCACAGTTGCATAGTTGTTTGTGCAACAAGAAGGACTTACATTTTTCACATTCTTCTTGAACAAGTAGATACGGCTTGTGAGATGTTAAGTTCTTTAAATGCAGAATAGTAGTTTCTTTGATATGGATTTTCCAGTGACTGCGCAAAAGTTTTCGTGCATATCATTGATGATCAGATCAGATGGTAAATATCTCCTGAAAGCCGCGTGTTCACGTCTATAATGAAAAAAGCCCGTTTTATATTTCTCCATATGTTTATGGATAATGCTGTGGTCAATCTTGTGCCAGGGACTATGACGTCCACGATTGTCAACAAGGGGTACCTCTATGCCATTGTTTTCGTTAACACCGACATCCTTGAAAATGCTCCTTATCAGTTTGCCATTATTAGCTTTGAATCCGAGAGTAGTAAGGAAGAACTTTTTGCACACGGGATGGAAGACTCCATCTTCCTGTTTCATTGTATATTTGCATGTACATGAATAGGCAATTTTCTCCTTGGAAATAATGCCTTCGCCCTGATCTCTGCATTCTGTTTTACTTACCCAAGTCCGTACAAATTTGCGCTAGTCCTTCCAATCCTCTCCCCAAAACATCTGTTAAGCTCCCGTCGCTGGTAACTCTGAGAATCTGTCACGGCCTTTTTTTGGAGCAGGTCGGCGCACAACCTTCCAAGACCGAATGCGTTTCTCTCATTCGCAAAAGCTTGTGTATTTCCTAGACTGCTTTTTGTATTGGCGTAATGTGCTTTCTATTTTTTGAGTGAGTAGACACTGTCTCTATTTCTAGATCTGGTGTAGTTATTGTTTCACTCTGCTATCATGGTCTCTATAATCGATGATACACCTGGAACATGCTCTCCTTCAGATATTTCTCCTAAACCGGTAAAGGATGCCGGTGTGACAGTTTCGGACAAATACTCTTCCTCTTCAGCAAATGGAACTCTAGGGGCAGTAGTTTCGGCGATATATTTAGAAGCAAGTTCAGTTCCAAATACATTTCAAATTCTGAGTCACTATCTAAACTTTGTTTCTCAATGGTAAATTCAACACAAAATCTATATCGTTTGCATGTGCTTCTTTAATCTCAACAGCCAGTTTACGTGCTTCTACTGCAGATTTTCGTATCGGTGTTGAAGTAAACCTATCTAGCTTGTCTCCTCCGTTTTTATTGTTGTCCGTGGTTTCTTTAAATCTTTCCCTCTCTGCTTTAATGACACTCATACATCATGTAATTCCTCCTTATAGAGGTTTCACTGTTGATCTGAGCTAGCTGTTTCAATGGAATGTCAATATCTGAATCACTGGAGTCTGATTGTCATGATTTATTTAATCTGGGTTGGCTGAGGTGGAGGTACCGGTGGCTCTTTTAGGGGTTCGATCATATCTGATGAAAGAGATATAAATATGGATATTCAAAAATTGAACGGGAGTGGACTTATTCATTAAAATAATCTTTATCATAAAGTAACGTTGTTATGATATGATATTGAATTACAGTTGCTTGCCTTTCCCAAAAGAATATTGAAACAGGTTATTGAGGGCTAATTGAATGCATAGCTAGAGACGTATTGTCTCAGTAGTTAAGGTTTTCACTTTGATTCAGAAGGTACCGAGTCCGACACAGTCCAATGTTGGTTTTCAGGCCCGATTGGTTTTATTATTTTTCCCACGGTCCTAATCCCAAGCAAGGGGGTTGCGCAGTTTGGTCAAATTTCAATGGAAAGGTGGGGGTGCGCACTTTAGTAGAAAGCCGGGGGAGATGGGGGGGGGGGGGGGGTTCATTTTCACCAAAGAAGGGGGTTTGACCGAAGAATTCAACAACAGCAAATTACAGGGACTGTATTTTGTCTATTTAAGAATTAATTTTAAGTTTAATAAGATCAAAAGGAGGGAGGGGAGGTTCGTGAAAATTCCGAAAATTAATGGATTGGGGGTGGGCGACTATTTGATACACTAGAATACTACTACTACTACTACTACTACTACTACTACTACTACTACTACTACTACTACTACTACTACTACTACTACTACTACTACTCCGACTACTACTACTACTCCGACTACTACTACTACTGCTACTACTACTACTA
>NC_088370.1:30712208-30714708 GCF_034508935.2 Berghia stephanieae | reverse complement strand
AGAGAGAGAGAGAGAGAGAGAGAGAGAGAGAGAGAGAGAGAGAGAGATGAGTGGGGGAGGGAGATTGCCAGAGGACCCCCTCGTGGATCTTTACCTTGCAGTGGTGAGGGGGCTTGAGGCACACGGGAGGGCAAAGGTGTAAATCCCGGTCGACCGTCACGAGACCATCCCGGGTATCGAGCCAACGAGCCACATGAGCTGCTCGCCCCGGTGTGTGACTAAATTTGATCCAAACCCGGTGCCCGAATAGCAGCCCTATCCCGGGCGCCACACTATTATCCTTATGTCGAGTCCCAATCAGTCCCGTCAATGGCGAAGCGGTCTGCCGCCTAGCCAAATAATACCGTGTTCGTGTCGCCAGGGTCGTCGTCACGTCCGAGAAAAAAGCAAACGTCCCATGCATCAATTGATTCGCGGCCTGCCAATCGGAAAATGCGACGGCGGGGATGGCGAACTGACTCACATATTGTCCCTGAACGTCGAGAGCCAGAGTATGGCAAAAAATGAGCTTTTATCAAAGCTATTGGCCGCCCACTGCGTAGATATCCTCCTGTTACAGGAGACCCACCTTTATTCAGGCGCGCAATCTTCCCGATTCCAGATCCCAGGCTATACGGTGGTCCAACGCGAGGACACTTCGAGGCTCAAAGGAGGGGTTAGCGTTTACGCTAAAGAGCCATCGAAGGTAAGGGTCATTGAGAGCGTAACGGACAGCAATGGGGTGAACCGAATTTCCGTGGAAGTAGGTGGACTGTGTTTGCATAATATTTACAAACCACCTAGAGCGACTTGGACTACACCACCGGTACCGGTGGTCAGCCATCCTTCCATCTGTCTGGGAGACTTTAATAGCCACCATCACGAATGGGGCTACCGAGACTGCAACGAGGCAGGAAGATAACTCCGCTCATGGATGGACTGTAACGATCTACACCTAGTGTACGATCCTACAGCCAAGGGTACCTTCCGGGGTACCCGCCATAAGAAGGAGTATACTCCAGACCTCACCCTCGTAACGAAAGGCGCGAACGGTGAACCGCTGCAGGTGATGCGGACAGTCCTCGGGGACTTTCCGCATAGCCAGCACAGGCCGGTTTTTGTCACAGCTGGGGTGACAATACCGAGGGTGCAGTCTCTCCCACTTTGCAGATGGAATTTCAGGAAGGCTGACTGGGAGGATTCAGTTCCTATATCGAGCAGGTCTGCCCTGCCATTCCTCCCAAGTCCAAGAATATAACCAGATTCAGTAGGCTACTGGTTAAGAGCGCTCAACGCTCTATTCCACGGGGCAAACGGAAATTCTACACCCCTTGTTGGACAGCAGAGTCGGAAGAGCTGTTCCAGCAGACCCAGTCCCAGGACACAGCCGATAGACTACTTCAGTCTCTGGCAGAGGGAAGGAAGCAACGGTGGCAGGAGACCGTGGAAAGTCTCGACTTTACACACTCCAGCCGCCACGCTTGGCGTTTGATAAAGAAATTGGACCCAGATCGGAATTTCGCGAAGGCTGCACCGGAATGCGAGGCAGACACAATTGCCAAGAACATTAAGAACCGCAGTAAGCGGGTCCCTAATCAGGCTTTTGAGCGCGGTGTCCGCAAGGCGTACCGTACGATTTTGGACTCGCTACCTGCGGAGGAGGCGGACTGGACAGCCCCGTTCAGTCCCCGAGAAGTGGGTGCAGCCATTAGCGAAGTGAAGAACGGCAAAGCAGCAGGGATAGATGGTGACGCATCTGGGCCCCAGGGCACGGGCCTGGCTAGCAGAGGCAATGTCTGACATCCTTGCAAAAGGAAAGCTTCCACAAGTGTGGAAGCATGCGAAGATAGTTGCCATCCTGAAGCCAGGGAAACCGGCGAAGGAGGCAGACAGTTACAGACCCATATCGCTGCTGAGCTGTCTTTACAAATTGTTGGAGCGTGTTCTATTAAACCGATGGGGGCCGGTCCTAGACGCTGCCCTGCCACCCGAGCAGGCAGGCTTCAGGGAAGGGAGGTGCACCACGGAGCAGGTCATTGCCCTTACAGAGCATATTGAGCACGGGTTCGAGAGAAAACAGCAAACAGGTGCTGTCTTTATAGACCTATCAGCGGCGTACGATACGGTCTGGTGCGATGGGTTAATGCTCAAACTTGCAAAAATCATAAGGTGCAAAAAGACCTTGAAGTTGTTCTCTTCGATCTTAGGGGAAAGGCAATTCCACGTCGCGCTGGGAGACGTCACGAGCAAAGTAAGGAAATTGAAGAATGGGGTCCCTCAGGGGTCGGTACTTGCGCCAATGTTGTTTAGCGTTCACATTAGCGATATGCCGAACACTTCCTCCCTGAGGCTGGGATACGCAGACGACTGGGCACTCGTTACTCAGAGTAAAGTGTGGACCCGTCTCGAGAGCGTACTCAGCGAGGACGTCACCAGACTCAAATCCTACTTTGACAAGTGGTACCTGAAGATAAACACTTCAAAAACCGTGGCCACTGCATTTCACTTATGCAGTGGTTGG
>NC_088370.1:30697208-30707208 GCF_034508935.2 Berghia stephanieae | reverse complement strand
AAGACGTCTGGCACGGAAAATAGTATAAAGAGAAGAGCCGCTAGACCAACCCATACCAAGCTCGAAAAAAAAAGAAAACGGCAGAGGACGTCGGTGCTTGGTATGGGTAGGTCTAGCGACTCTTCTCTTTATTCTTAGTATTTTATCCGTGCCCTACATCTTTATCCGGAAGACGGCAGAGGACGGCAGTGCCGGGTCGTCGGAGTCAGTCTCCGGTGTGTGTTAGGCTTTAAATGTATTTCGAATTATTTATTTAAAAAATCAAAAGCAAACAGAAAAAGACGTGAGTAAAATGTTTATGGTTATGAAAGCTTTATTCAAGTATCTGGTATTCATATCGAGTCAGGAATGAAAACAGAGGAATCAGTAAATGAATATAAATGCTTAGATTAGTTTGATTACAACTCCATGCTAGTTGCTATCGGATTCTAACACTTTCATAGGACGTTACGGGTTCTAGTCTTTTTTGTAAGCATGCACAATTGTGTCAGATTTTATATATATATATATATATATATATATATATATATATATAAGAGAGAGAGAGAGAGAGAGAGAGAGAGAGAGAGAGAGAGAGAGAGAGAGAGGAGAGAGAGAGGAAGGAGAGAGAGAGAGAGAGAGATTATTAGATATATAGCGAGATAGATATTTAGATATATGGATGAACAGGTAGATAGATAGATGGATGGATGCATAGAATAGAGAGAAGAGAAGAAAAGAAGAGAGAGAGAGAGAGAGAGAGAGAGAGAGAGAGAGAGAGAGAGATGAGTGGGGGAGAAGATTGCGAGAGAAAGAGAGAGGCGGGGGGAGGGGGCTTAGAAAGAGAAGAGAGATTGAGGGACAGGGAGAGATGAGGGGAGGGGGGCGGAGAGGGGGAGAGAGATAGTGTGTGTGTGTGTGTGAGAGAGAGAGAGCGAGAGAGAGAGAGAGAGAGAGAGGAGAAAGAGAGAGATGAGTGAAGGAGAGAGATTGAAAGAGAAAGAGAGAAGCGGGGGGGGGGGGAGGGGGGGCTTAGAGAGGGAAGAGAAAATGAGACACAGAAGAGAGAGGAGAGAGAGAGAGAGAGAGAGAGAGAGAGGAGAGAGAGAGAGAGAGAGAGAGGAGGGGGGGGGGTTGGGAGGTTGATTGAATTGGAAACTAAATTATGAAGTTATAATTTTAAAAAAGGGAAGGTGATGTTATGACGGTCAAAAGGTCACACGCCTCGCGTCAATGTTGGGAAACAGAGTGGTGGAAAAAAAAAAAAAAACAACAACAACACAAAAACGACAGATGCATATTTCAACAAAACCCCTAGAAATAAACAAAAAGGAATATAACAGTTTTTTATTTTAAAAAAACACACGAAAAATAGAAACAAACAAACAAACAAACAAACAAACAAAAAAACAACAAAAGGAAACAAATTCCCAAACATGGAATGTTTCGGTCTCAAAACCATTCTTTAGCCAACAACAACAACAACAACAATAACAACAAAAAACAAAATATATATGAGTGTGTGTGAGTGTGTGCGCGTGTGTTGTCTCATATTTTATTTGCCATTTCCTTATTGTAAATAAAGGTAAAATATTATTAAATCAGTAGACTCGTTTAATCATATAAAAGCTATACTTTCGTGGGGACCTTTGTAATATTAATTTTCCAATTGAAGTTGAAACCAAATTTTATTTTACTATCGTAAAACTTGTGACAACCGTGAACCGTGACCCATTGCCACCTTCAGTACTTGCCTATCTTATCCAAAGCAAACAACCTACATATATTGAGCATTATTCACAATTTTAACACAAATAATTGAGAAAAATGCATAATGTCATCAGATGTTGCGATGCAATTCCTTCACTCAGTTGTGTGTATTGGTATTTTTAATCTAGATGGCGGTTGTTGCCAATATTTTACCTTGACGCATGGCATCAAAAAGTTTCCAAAGGCTTCGTATTCAGGGTGGGTCATAAAAACTCGTGTTTTGATTGGTCAAAAAGCAACTGATTTATTTCTGTTGGTCGTAATGTATTTTCGACAACTCTTCCTTCGGTCCACTTGTTTAGGGGTGTTAGGGCTAACCAACATCGGAGACTGACTCCAACGACCCGGCACTGCCGTCCTCTGCCATCTTCCAGATAAAGACGTCTGGCACGGAAAATAGTATAAAGAGAAGAGCCGCTAGACCAACCCATACCAAGCTCGAAAAAAAAAGAAAACGGCAGAGGACGTCGGTGCTTGGTATGGGTAGGTCTAGCGACTCTTCTCTTTATTCTTAGTATTTTATCCGTGCCCTACATCTTTATCCGGAAGACGGCAGAGGACGGCAGTGCCGGGTCGTCGGAGTCAGTCTCCGGTGTGTGTTAGGCTTTAAATGTATTTCGAATTATTTATTTAAAAAATCAAAAGCAAACAGAAAAAGACGTGAGTAAAATGTTTATGGTTATGAAAGCTTTATTCAAGTATCTGGTATTCATATCGAGTCAGGAATGAAAACAGAGGAATCAGTAAATGAATATAAATGCTTAGATTAGTTTGATTACAACTCCATGCTAGTTGCTATCGGATTCTAACACTTTCATAGGACGTTACGGGTTCTAGTCTTTTTTGTAAGCATGCACAATTGTGTCAGATTTTATATATATATTATATATATATATATATATATATATATATATATATATATATAGAGAGAGAGAGAGAGAGAGAGAGAGAGAGAGAGAGGAGGGAGAGAGAGAGAGAGAGAGAGGAGAGAGGAGAGAGAGAGAGAGAGATTATTAGATATATAGCGAGATAGATATTTAGATATATGGATGAACAGGTAGATAGATAGATGGATGGATGCATAGAATAGAGAGAAGAGAAGAAAAGAGAGAGAGGAGAGAGAGAGAGAGAGAGAGAGAGAGAGAGAGAGAGAGAGAGAGATGAGTGGGGGAGAAGATTGCGAGAGAAAGAGAGAGGCGGGGGGAGGGGGCTTAGAAAGAGAAGAGAGATTGAGGGACAGGGAGAGATGAGGGGAGGGGGGGAGAGGGGGAGAGAGATAGTGTGTGTGTGTGTGTGAGAGAGAGAGAGAGAGAGAGAGAGAGAGAGAGAGAGAGAGGAGAAAAGAGAGAGATGAGTGAAGGAGAGAGATTGAAAGAGAAAGAGAGAAGCGGGGGGGGGAGGGGGCTTAGAGAGGGAAGAGAAAATGAGACACAGAAGAGAGAGAGAGAGAGAGAGAGAGAGAGAGAGAGAGAGAGAGAGAGAGAGGGGGGGGGGGGGGGTTGGGAGGTTGATTGAATTGGAAACTAAATTATGAAGTTATAATTTTAAAAAAGGGAAGGTGATGTTATGACGGTCAAAAGGTCACACGCCTCGCGTCAATGTTGGGAAACAGAGTGGTGGAAAAAAAAAACAAAAACAACAAACAACAAAAACGACAGATGCATATTTCAACAAAACCCCTAGAAATAAACAAAAAGGAATATAACAGTTTTTTATTTTTAAAAACACACGAAAAATAGAAACAAACAAACAAACAAAAAACAACAAAAGGAAACAAATTCCCAAACATGAAATGTTTCGGTCTCAAAACCATTCTTTAGCCAACAACAACAACAACAACAATAACAACAACAAAACAAAAAACAACCGAATAAAAACATGTATTTATGTTTCTGATATCTTTGTTGTTGGCTGAAGGAGGGTTTTGAGCCCAAAACGTTCCGTGCTTGTTGTTGTTTTGGGGTTTTTTTGGAAGCTGTAATAAACATTTTTTAATTACTTTTTACAGTCCAAAAATATTGCGGGTTCTCCACTAGTTTAAATATTATTTTTTAAATGGCATGTTTTTGTTATTGTACACCGTGTTGATTGTAATAAAGATACAAAATTACCAACAGATCTAAAAACCCAATACAGTAGTATATTAATTGATTATATAAATTATATATATATATATATATTATATATATATATATTATATATATATATATATATATATATATAGATGACTTCCTGTTTCTAATAATAGCCTTTATTTCTCCGCAAATATTGCGGGGTTTCCACTAGTTTAAATATTTTTTAAATGGTATGTTTTTGTTATTGCCCACCATGTAGATTGTAATAAAAGATTCAAATTTACCGACAGATCTAAAAACACAATACAGTAGTGTATTAAGCATAATAGGTGACTGCCTGTTCCTAATAGCGTTTATTTCTCCGCAAATATTTCGGGTTCTCCTCTAGATAGGTTTTGATAGGTTTTTTTTGTGATTGCACACCATGTTGATTGTAATAAGGATAGCAATTCCAAACTCGCAGTGCACATTTGACCAACTGCCGTTAGTTTTTTTTCTAAAAAAACACAGTAAGTACTTAGATGCAATGTTAACCAAACAGCACATACTGTGTTCAGTAAAAAAAAAAAAAACTGCAGCTAGATAAGGATTTAGTAAACTATTTCGTTCACTTATCGTTGAATTCTTTCCCAATGTTAAGAACAGAAAATGGTTCGTATAAGTTTTAAGAAATTGATTGTATTCAAAATAATAAAAGGAACCACTTAACTGGTATGGATTCAATACAAGTACTACCACATCATTGTCATACTCACTAACTGGAAGGTTGACACACAACCCACATGCTAAATATGATGGCGTCTGTTTTCATCACGACGTCTAATAAATCTCATAATACACGCAAACAGCATGTACAGATTTTGTGATGATTGGACCTGTGGTTTTGGAGTGTTACATAAATATCCAAGTCTTTGTAGGCACTTGGAGATTATTAGAGTCCTCGATGATTTTGATTAAAGCATATTATACTATAAAATGAATAGACACTCACATCTGTTTCGATTGTAAAATTGTGTCGTTACTTCTGTGCACGTACTCATCTATATATATATATATATATATATATATATATATATATATATATATATATATATATATATATATATATATATATATATATATATATATATTATTTATTTTTTTTTAATAGCTCTTTTTATCAAAAAGTTGAGCACTATTATTTCATGGTTTTTGCTTTATTATATATATATATATATATATATATATATATATATATATATATTATATATATATATATATATATATATTATATATTTTATATATATATATATTCATGGCGGCGTGAAAATGTTTTGGATTATTTTTACCTCCCAGTCATTGAACGAGCAGCTATGCTGCGTCTTTGGTGATTAGTGAGTAATACATTTTTAAATTCTTATTATCACTCAAGAGGAAAGAACCAAATTCCTCGTCTTGTGTACTAACCAATTAATTGCCGTACTCTGGAAAAACAAGCAAACTCGTATTTAAAAATTTGGCCAGAAAACTGGTCCTTCAAATATCGATCGATTTAAATTACCTCATCTTGGTAAAAGCTCTCGACTCTGATACTTCACGGAGTCCCAGGTTTGAAAGATTGTTGCTTTGTTTTGTTTTTTACCAAGATGAGTATCATTTAATCCGATTGATATTTGAAGAACGAGTTTTCTGGCCAAATTTTTGAATTTGTGTTTTTTTTCCAGAGGAAGGCAATTAATAATTGCTTAATGGGTTATCTCAGGAAATGATGAGATGATATCTAAGAAATTAAGCCACGTTTATTTTATTTTAAACAAAAACCCAAAGTGAAAATGAAATATTATAGATAACCCCAAACCAAAAACAAACAAAGAAAAATAAAAAGGAATTAAATAAAACTTGTAATAATCTAATCCAAGTCGTCCCCAGCGGGCTGCAGCAAGAGGCTGAGGGCGTCTCTGAAGACGGCATTCTTTTCTGGGTTGATTGAGAAATCGTAGTCAAGACGTGCCTGAGCCCCCCCTACCATGTCATCAAAGATCGGTTCACCTCTTTTGTTCCAACTTCCGCGCTTGGATTTTTGGCTGCACCTGATATGGAATAAAAGAGGAATAAAAATAAATTCAATTTAACTCTCTCCTTACCAGCCATTTTTAGAATTTCTCCCGAAAATTCACACCCTTTCCACCCAGCACAAAAATAGACTTTTCTTACCCAAACAAAAAAGTAACAAGTAAGCTCTGTAACACAGTGTTTAGTAGTATTTATAACTGTAACCAAAGCATTTCTTTACATTTTTTGATGTACAAGAGAAATCAGAATAAAAAATTGTCGGTTGCATCGTAACGAATTTGACGATTTTTCTGTGGGTGGTAAGGAGCGGGTTAAGACCGAATTTTTTTTTTTTATATAAAAAAAGATATTTGAGTCATTCAATGACTTCATTTATTGCGAACTTATCTACACTTGCGACTGTATTGTGCCATGACATAGAAGTTAGAGATGTGAACAAGTGTATATGAAAGGCGCCAAGTAAAGTAAGAAAGAAAAATACAATAACAACAACAAAAAGCATCCAAAAAATCAGTCTATCGGATTTTATGGGTGATGGTTTTTTTTCTTGTATTTTTGTTTCTTGCAGTTCATTATTGTCCTTGGTCATTATCATTTTGGTACAATCAATTGCATATAGATATTCCACATCCCAGCCCCTCACAATAAAGTCAAGAAAAAAAATACAACCTTGAAAATGTAAGAAAAATAAAATAACCTCAGTTAAAAACAACTTTTAAAAGAGAAAACAAAAGCAGACAACCAAAACAAACAGTTCTATGAGACGTCAGTTATCCAAAAAATAATATCATCATAAAATTGTGTGTGCATTGGGGGGGGGGGGGGGGGGCGGTGAGGGAGTGAGGAGGGGTCACAACCAAGGACTCGATCCAGCGACATCTATATTAATATTAGATCCCATCAAAACATCATTAAAAACGGCATTCTTACAGACTAAGATATCGGAAATTAGGCAAAGCACCCCGCGAGCCTCGGCATCCGGAACGCAACGCGGACTGTTAGCACTGATTGAATAATCGAGAAAAGATATGATAATATGTGATGTGTCGTCTCAAAACGGTACAAAGACGAACAAGAAAATATTAAATAGATTTTAACGATCTGTCATATGAAGATAGATTGACAAAAATAAATAAATAAATAAATAAATAAATAAAACTACCAACAGCAACACTTAACATGTAAAACGAGACATGACGCCTGTTAGGCGAAATTGCAATTTTTTCGGACAGAGACAACGCTGTTAACGGCCAGGTACTCATTTTACACCTGAGTACGGTGAGAGTCTTTTCCAATGACTCAATGATGCGCCGAGCGAGGCTCAAATCTAGGACCTGCCGATCCGAAAGCGAGTGTCATACCACTAGACCGCATAGTCACACGAGGTGATAACTTTTAAGATGTTTATCACCAGATGTTCTACCAATATACTACAGAACTCATTTACCCAACGTACTCTCAGGACATGGAAAGCACTTGGTTTTTTAAATACAAAAATTACTGAATCAATAAATTTGTTTGTGCGGGTATGTAGTCTTTTGTATGTGGTCGCTTTCGGATTGGAAAGTCTTGGGTTCGAGCCTCGTTCGGAGCATAGTTGAGTCCTTGGAGAAGGCTCTTTACTCACAATCTCTCACCGCACTCAGGTGTAAAATGAGTACCTGGCCGTCAAAATCGTTGTCTCTGTCCGAAAAAAAATTGTAATATCGTCTAATAGGCGTCATGTCCCGTCCTAAACGTTAAATGTTGCTGCTGGCCAGGGACCCCTTGTAAACCGCTTTGAGCACGTTTAGTGGATATTGCCCTATATAATAGCTCAATTTCTAAATATTTTTTTTGCTATGCATTTAGAACATAATCGTCTAAAAACTGGACATGACATATGAGCAGTGACATGAATGAAATACTACAAAAACTAGAAATCTGCATCGACAATGCACCAGCGTAACTGATCAAATATGGAAACAATGGAACACAATCTACACTAACAACGATATGCCAAAAGATACTTGAAGAAAAATCCTGGCCCAAAAAGTGGACACAAGTTCTAATAATACCACTGCCCAAAAAAGGTGACCTAAAGAAGTGCGAAAACTACAGAACAATCAGCAAAGCAAAGAAATATTGCGGATGATATTGAACATATTAGAAAAATAAAGCAGAGGAGATACTTGCAGAAGAACAAGCTGGGTTTAGAGCAAGAGGAAATACAGTTCAGCAGGTATTCAACAGCCAAATATTATGAGGAAAATGCCTTCAACACCAAAAAGATCTCTTATCATAATTTTATTGACTTCAAAAAGGCGTTTGATAGAGTATGGCATGCCGGCTTATGGTATTTGCTTCGAAGCAAGAACTTTGATATAAACTGTAGAAGCTCGTTGCCAGCATGCAGCCAGCGCTGTGTTTGTCATCAACCAGATAGGGCAGTTCTTTAAACCAACTGTTGGTGTAAGGCAAGGTTGCACACTCTCTCCCACACTTTTCAACATATATCTTGAAAAAAAAAAACAACGGAGGAAACTGTGCAAGACCA
Source organism: Berghia stephanieae (assembly GCF_034508935.2). Taxonomy (NCBI): domain Eukaryota; kingdom Metazoa; phylum Mollusca; class Gastropoda; order Nudibranchia; family Aeolidiidae; genus Berghia; species Berghia stephanieae. The sequence continues at coordinate 30,698,796 of NC_088370.1, read as the reverse complement.
GCAATGAACCATTTCAATAAGCGAGAGACTCCTGTGTGATATGCGGTTCGCCGACGACATAGAGCTGATGGCTGGCAGCGATCAAGAACTGCTAATGTCACTGACAAAATAAATATAGTAGCAAAGAAAACTGTCACAGGAAAGAGCGGCGCAAAGTTTTGAAGTCTGCAATCCACGAGTTTTCCTACGGTCATCTGGTCTTGGAATGAGTGAGTGAGTGAGTGAAAGACATCAATAAACCAGTCAATTTTTTACTCTTAAAAATATTATAGTATTCTGACAGAGCCTCAAACCCTTTAGGACAAACATTATTGGTTGTTTACATTTTATTATTAAAAAATAATATAATTATTATATGTCATTATTATTATATTATTATTAAATTATTATATATTTTATTATTATTATTATATTATTATTATTATTATTATTTATTATTATTATTATTATTATTATTATTATTTATTATTTATTATTATTATTACCTCATCATCATTATCATTATTATTATTATTATTATTATTATTATTATTATTATTATATTATTATTATTATTATTATTATTATTATCATTATTATTATTATCATCATCATCATCAACAACATCTTTATCATCATCATCATCATCATCATCATCATCATCATCATCATCATCATCATCATAAGTGACTTACTTGGGTACTTTTGTAGTACCAGGAATGCATTCTCTGTAGCAGTCGGCGTAAAGAGCACAGCAATCGGTACCAGAGGTACCCCGGAATCTCTTACAACTGATAACCTCTTTCAGGCACTGTGGACAGAAGAGAAGAGAAATTCTTATACATTTTATTGTGCGTATTGATCTTTGAGTTTCTGGTTTTTAGATCAACATGCACATATTCGTAGGTCGGATAACCGAACCCAATTACGGGTTTGTTTTAACACGGGTGTAATGAACGCTATTTGCGTTGGTTTGATAGTAATTTCATTACAACAATAAGCCCATGACAATAGGGCAGAGAAGTCGTGACGTCAAACTTTCTACTCTTCCAATTCACAACTCGTTGGAAGTGTGTATGTACCCAGTCCTAAAGAGGACTAACGATGAATATGTTTCATATTGAATCACACGGTGGCAGAAGCTTCTAATGGTGCTCATACTACTATGTCATGACGATTGACCCAATCAGCATATTTCGTACCCCACCCGTGCACCGTCACAAACCCACCCGGACGCTACGTCACAACACACCGTTAAAAAGATGCTCTGCGGTTTCGGGCTCGTTACCACAACGGGTACACGTTGGACAGGCGACAGTGCCCACTGATACAGTGAGCTTGTGGCAGCAGCTTCTAATGGTGCTTACACTATTAAGTTATGACGATCGACCCAATCAGCAAAGTCCGTACCGCACTTTGTGCAGTGCATGTCACAAACCCATCCGGTCGCTTCGTCACAACACACCGTTCGACTAGATGCTCAGCGGTTTCGGGTTCTTGTCCACATCGGGTACATGTTTGACAGGTGGACAGTGCCCACTGATGCAGTGAGCATGTGGCAACAGCTTCTGATGGTGCTCACACGATCGACCCAATCAGCAAAGTCCGT
>NC_088370.1:30682208-30692208 GCF_034508935.2 Berghia stephanieae | reverse complement strand
CGCTGTTGGCGGCTTCAGAGTAAGTCCCTTGAAAACGGATCTCTCTCTCTCTCTCTCTCTCTCTCTCTCTCTCTCTCTCTCTCTCTCTCTCTCTCTCTCTCTCTCTCTCTCTCTCTGAACTCAAGTGTAAAACGACTACCTGGCCGTTTGAGATAGTTCGAAGTTGACGTCACTCAGGTCTTTGTTATTGTATTTTGCCATCCGCGTTTTGTGAGTAATTCTCACTAAACTGTATTAACCAGACTATAAACGTGCATGGTTACACATAGTTTTGTGTGTTGGTCTGTTATACTTCCGGATGGCAATGTTGTGACCTTCTAAGCCAAGCGCATACTATCTATACTTCATTTCAAAATTCATTATCACACTCTTTGACTCGTATCTTTGAAGACGTCTGATGAATTGGGATGATCTATATTAACTTTCCATGTGCTCGAGGTCATTGGTCACATTGCAAAATGTGCTCAAAGTGACCCATATAGTGAAAAGTGTTCACAGCTTTTAAACTATCAAACATCACGATTGGTCGTTTTGTTCAGCTTGACAAATGGGTATGTATAGATAGTTCGAAGATGACGTCACTCAGGTCTTTGTTATTGTTTTTTGCGATCCGCGTTTATGAGTAATGCTCACGGAACTGTATTAACCTGACTATAAACGTTCATGGATACACACAGTTTTGTGTGTTGGTCCGTTATACTTCCGGATGGCAATGTTGTGAGCTTCTTAGCGCATACTATCTATAGTTGAACAGAAACAAATTAAATCATGTGAGTGATGACTTGGTTTGACGAAAACCTGAATATAGATAGTATGCAGATGACGTCACTCAGGCCTTTGTTATTGTTTTTGCCATCCGCGTTTGTGAGTTGTTCTCACTAAACTGTATTATCCAGACTATAAAAGTTCATGGTTACATAGAGTTTGTGTGTTGGTCCGTTATACTTCCGGATGGCAATGTTGTGAACTCCTTGGCCAAGCGCATTCTATATAGAATGCGCTTGGCCAAGGAGGTCACAACATTGCCATCCGGAAGTATAACGGACCAACACACAAACTCTGTGTAACCATGAACTTTTATAGTCTGGTTAATACAGTTTAGTGAGAACAACTCACAAACGCGGATGGCAAAAACAATAACAAAGGCCTGAGTGACGTCATCTGCATACTATCTATAGAATCGCTCTCATTGACATCATGACTTAGATTGTACTAGACCGAGGTGTATATATATACACGTCTGACATCCGAACATCCTTATGGGCCTAGTTTAACATTATTGTAATGGACAATATTTTGCGTCATTTTAAAAAAGATTTCTATTACAACAATGAACCCATAAGGAATTGGGTTATCAGACCTGCAAATAAGTGCACGTCGAACTAGACCCTACTAATTATGTTTTTCTCATTGAAAAAACAACTGGTTCAAACGTTAGCTAATTAACGATCTATAAATATCAAGGACACTTCCTTGCATCATAAAGTAGTGGATTTCTCGTATATTTTTAAGCACTGCGTTTCATATTGTTTTTAACAACAAATGAATATACTTACGTATGTTAATCACAGGATTGACGGGCGATATCGAGAGATATTCATCACAAAATAAAGGTGAAATATTATACAATTCTTTAATCTCTTTGTATATATTAAACGAGTTATTTTCATCATGCCCAATCACACAACGAGCTTGCACGATAAATATATTACGAGTTGAATAAATACAAAGAAATGAAAGAATACTTTCATTTCACCCTTACCAGTAAGATTATTAGATATTTTATTATCAAATGATTGTATGGTATTAGTACGTATATTCACCATAATTTGTATCTTTCTCCTGTTTGAATGACAATTTGACCCAAAACTAAAAACGTTGGATTTGTATTCATGAGCACCAAAGGATTATTTATAATTGCCAATCATCTCTGTCTTTTACACCTTATTTCACACCAATAAGATGTACAAAAGTGTTCAACGCGTTCAAAGCATTATTCAATGATTACGTCATCATCATCATCATTGCCTTTTTCACCCTGGGTCAGGGTATAGGCCACAGACAAACAGTTTCCATCCTTCTCTATCCTGAGCCAACTTTTTTATCTCATTCCAGGTCTTACCACTTCTCTGTATATCAGCTTCTTTAATTCTTCTCCATGTTCCTCGTGGCCTTCCCCTTGATCTTCTGCCCTGAGGGTTCCAGTCCAATACTTTCTTTGTTATAGTTGAGTCATTCTTTCTAAGCGTGTGTCCAATCCACCTCCATCGTCTTCTTCCTATATCCTCTCCTACTGGTTTCTGCTGTGTTCTTTTCCATACTTCTTCATTTTTTATTCTATCCATCCATTTTATTCTGAGTAGCTTACGCATGCACCTGTTTACAAAAATCTGTACCCTCCTTATACATGCCTGTGATGCGTTCCAAGTTTCACATCCATACAGTAGGACAGACTTCACGTTTGAGTTGAAAAGTCTTAGCTTTAGTTGAAGGGAGATATCTTTAGTTCTCCAAACTCTGTTCAAAGATGTGAATGCAGCCTGTGCCTTTCCTATTCGTGCTTTCACCTCTGCTTCCGTGCCTCCATCCTTGTCAATTATACTTCCGAGATAGCAGAAAGTGTCTATATCTTCGAGTTCCTGATCTTTTACTTTGATCTGCTCCCTTTGACGCGTACCTATCCTCAAGACCTTTGACTTTGCAGGGTGTATTCTTAGACCAATTGATTCCGAGAGGCTGTTTATAATTGTGGTTTTTGTTTGCATCTGGTCCTGGGTGTGGGACAAAAGAGCCAGATCATCTGCAAAATCCAGATCATCCAACTGTGTCCAGGGGGTCCACTGTATCCCATTTCTTCTCCCTTTGGAGGTTTCCTTCATTAGCCAATCAATGGCAAGGATGAACAGGAATGGAGAGAGCAAGCATCCCTGCTTGACACCAGTCTTAATTTCAAAGCTGTCAGTCAGCTGATCTTCATGTACAACCCTGCAACTTGATCCTTCATACATTTCCTTAATGAGGTTTACTATCTTTTCAGGGAGTCCATAATGTGCCAGAATTTTCCACAATGTTGCTCTGTCAATACTGTCGAAAGCCTTCTCGTAATCCAGAAAGTTGACAATAAGAGGAGAGTTCCATTCTATAGACTGTTCCACTATGACTCGCAGAGAGGCAATCTGGTCGGTGGTTGAACGGTTTTTCCGAAAACCTGCCTGTTCGTCCCGCAGTTTAGCATCTGTTGCATTCTTAATTCTCTCTAAAATAATACGGTTGAAAACCTTTCCTGGGATAGAAAGAAGAGTGATGCCTCGATAATTATTACAATTACTGAGGTCCCCTTTCTTTGGAAGCTTGATAAGATGTCCTTCCTTCCAATCCTTTGGGAATATCCCGTCATTCCAGATTCTCTCAAATAGTGGGTGCAGGGCCTCAGCATTTCTTTCCGCATCAACTTTTAGAGCCTCCGGTGGAATCTGGTCTGGTCCAGCAGCTTTCCCCCTTTTCATCTTGTTAATGGCACCCACAATCTCTGCTATCGATGGTGGATCACAGCTAATTGGTAGCTCATTCCTTGCAGGCAAAATTTCTGGCTGGTTGTCTGGTGGTGGTCTGTTCAGAAGGCAGTTGAAATGTTCCCTCCATCGTTCAGATTGAGCCTCTTTTCCAAAAATAGTTTTCCCATCTTTGTCTTTGACTGGTACCTCTGGTTTCCCATATTTTCCAGCAAGTGTCTTGGTAGTTTGATAAAGGATCCTCATGTGTCCTCCAGTCGCTGCTGCTTCTGCTTTCTCTGCAAGTCTGTTCATGAATGCTTCCTTGTCTTTCTTCACAGATCTTTTGACTTCCTTAGCTATGGCTCGATACTGCTCTTGTGCATCCAGTCTTGAAGCCCTTGTTCGGCTTGCATTCACTTGTTCCTTCCTTGTTCTCCTCTTTTCAATAAGGTCCAAGGTGGTTGGACTTATCCATTCTTTATGTTCCGATTTCTTTACCCCCAATACCTCGTGGCAAGTTGTTATGTAAACTTCCTTGATCTTTGCCCAATGTGACTCTACATCTATGTCCTCCTCGAGCTCAGTAAGAGGTTGGAATCTATTACTCAATTGTAGTTTGAATTCCTCATTCTTTTCCCCATCAAGTGCATTCACCTCGAATTTTCTTCTTGTATGTGATCTGGCCCCGTGTTTTCTGAGTCGGAGCTTAAGCTTTGCCAATAGCAGGTGGTGGTCTGATCCAACATCTGCCCCTCTCCGTGCTGTCACATCTTCCAATGAACGTCTGAATCTACGAGAGATACAAAAATGATCAATCTGATTCTCTGTCACACCATCTGGTGAGACCCAAGTTGCTTTGTGGATCCTCTTATGGGGGAACACTGATCCTCCAATCACCAAACTGTTGAATGCACAGAAATTTGCAAATCTCTCACCATTATCATTCATTTCTCCCATGCCATGACGTCCCATGATACCTTCATAGCCTACGTTATCCTGTCCCACTTTTGCATTAGCATCTCCCATCAATATGTTGATGTCTTTCCTTGGCAACTTGTCAATGACTTGTTGTAGCAGACCATAAAATGTATCTTTGTCCTCATCTGTTGCATCATTTGTTGGGGCATAGATCTGTACAATGTTCATGCTGATCTTCTTACTCCGTGTTGTAAAGGACGCCATGATGATCCTTTCTCCGCATTGTTCCCATCCTCTCAGTGACTTCTGGGCAAACTTGCTTAGAATTATTCCTACTCCCTGTGTATGAATCCCGTCCCCTCTCCCTGAATATAAAATCTTCTCCCCAGACTTGAGGTGTTTCTGTCCGGATTGTATCCAGTGGGTTTCGCTTACTCCAAGTATATGCAGCCTGTATCTTCTCATCTCAGTCACAACTTGAGAGCTTTTTCCTGCTTCATACATGGTGCGAACGTTCCACGACGCAATTCGAAGCTGCTTGTTTGGCGAAGACGTCATCGGGTCAGCAGAGTCCTTTCGGCTTTGTCTGTTGTCCTTCATAAATTCTGTAATTCCAGAAACTCTTCGGTCGCCCAAGCTAAAAAAAGGATTTGGTTTGTCTGTCTGTGTTTCTGTAACGGTTTGAGTTTAACGGAAAGGGGTGTTAACCCTTTGCCAACCCCCAACCTGGAGGACCAGGTGACTCAAAGATGGGGGAATCACACACCATTAGTCGCCTTTTACGACACGCTGGCTTGGCGTTGGGCTATTCTTGACCCTCTCAGTTGAGGGACCCCGGACACCACACGGGGACAATGATTACGTGCTTACTAAGAAATGATAGGGTTTTCCGATGAGAGGGGTGCAATAATATAGGATTCTAACACTCGCTTTTTGGAATTTCAGACGTGTTCCCAACAACTACACGACCTTGCAAGTGCGCGTTGGGAACAAAGTTCGAATTCCAAAAAGCGTAAGAGTGTAAGAAATCATTTATTCTAACCTTCAATCGATTCCGATTTCGTCATCTTTGAATACAAGACATGTTCAAAACACTTAAATAATACTTCTTTTTAAAGAATGAAATTTTAACGTGAAATTTAACTATTTTAATCTGACGTCACAAATTATTATTGTAAATGTTGTTGCTCGAAGCTCTAAGAAATAAATAACAATGTGAACTTGAATGTAAGATTCAATTTGATATACGAAAACAGATAAAATGGACGTTTCGAGTTTCCCCTTTATCAACAAAACAGGATGAATGAAACACTACAGACTAATGAGATAATGTGGAAGAGGCGTTGTTAAGATGCATAAACAAAAACATTGATGGGCAGGAAATAGTATGCTCCTTTGCGAGGAAGCACGAATTTAAATAATTTCACATTCTTATAAATTATATTTTGAAAACCTGATATCATTACTTATTACTATTATTTAGGGAGGGGGGTAGAATAATACGTATTACATTCGTATTCCACCCACTTCCCCTTTTTACTACAACAACTCATAATTTGTGACCCACCGTCTCTAAACGGTATTATGTCGGGATGACTCGGGTGAAAAAATGGAACTTATTGACAAAAACATGAAACTTGGGGTTTGTTTCGATTTGTTATGTAAGAGAATGGAGAACACTTTTTCACTATGCCAAAGCCCAAAAATTGGTATTCACTATCAATTTAATTCTAAAGTCACTTTTCGGGGTCCAATTCATCCCGACATAATACCGTTTCGAGACGAAGGGTCACATTTTGTGTGAGTAAATCCGTGGCCTTCTTTAACTCACGGATTGATACTAACCCCCAAATATTCGTCATATATGAAGACGGGAATAAAACTTAATTGGGACTTGTAATCAATAGCTCAACCAATACTCTTCAACAGTCGTAACGTCACTTCCTTCCTAATGACGCATGGTAACTTAGTAACACTGGCTCTAATCTATCGGAACAATGGCGGACGCCGTATGAAATATTTCTCCGGCGAGCATAAAAGCGTATCCAGAGGGGAAAAAAACATACATTTTATCATGTTTTGACTTTTACACATTCTGATCACAAGACATATGAAAAGTTGTAGCCAACATGAATAAAAAGTAATGATTTCTTTGTTTAGAACAAAGATGGCCGCCGTTGCCGGGCGGCGTTACATCAGACTACTGAATCCAATTGAGTCATCTGTTTCCTTGACAACCTCTAAGAACTACTCTCTTTACTTTTCACGTTCGTTTGGTGATCGTTGTCTTCTTTTGTGACGTCATTTTTTTGGTCAGTGTCATGCCTAAAGTTGAGGAAGGCGACGGCAAAACAGGAATGGGAGATGAGAGCAATAATTCTGCATTGTGTCCAAGCGACGCCCCCACTTGAAAATAGTTATCATTACTTTATCGCGTGTGCCTTACTGTAAAATTCTAATGTCCTGGGTGGTAAAACTTGAAAACAACCGCAAAACATCTCAGCGATAATGGGAGCGATCTATAGACAGTTCAAAGATGACATGACGTCACTCAGGTCTTTGTTATTATTTTTTGCCATCCGCGTTTATGAGTAATGCTCACTGAACTGTATTAACCTGACTATAAACGTTCATCGATACACACCGTTTTGTGTGTTGGTCCGTTATACTTCCGGATGGCAATGTTATGAGCTTCTGAGCCAAGAGCATACTATCTATAGATAGAACGAAGATGACGTCACACAGGCCTTTGTTATTGTTTTTTGCCATCCGCGTTTGTGAGTTGTTCTCACTAAACTGTATTAACCAGACTATAAAAGTTCATGGTTTTGTGTGTTGGTCCGTTTTACTTCCGGATGGCAATGTTGTGAACTCCTAGGCCAAGCGCATTATATCTATATTCATGTTTTCGTCCAACCTTGTCATCAACCACACGGTCTGTTGCTGTAAACACGCTGCTTTGTTTATGAAAGTTGTAAACATACTCATGAGTCATGCTGAGCAAAATGACCAATTGTAACGTTTGATATTACTCAAACTGTGAACACTTTTCACTATGTGGGTCATTTTGAGCACACTTTGCAATGTGACTAATGACCTCGAGCATATGGCATTGTAATATAGATAGTTCGAAGATGACGTCACTCAGGCCTTTGTTATTGTTTTTGCCATCCGCGTTTGTGAGTTGTTCTCACTAAACTGTATTAACCAGACTATAAAAGTTCATGGTTACACAGAGTTTGTGTGTTTGCCGATAGTATAACGGACCAACACACAAACTCTGTGTAACCATGAACTTTTATAGTCTGGTTAATACAGTTTAGTGAGAACAACTCAAAAACGCGGATGGCAAAAACAATAACAAAGGCCTGAGTGACGTCATCTGCATACTATCTATAGATCATGCCCATTCATATAATTTAGGATTCATTAGGTCTAGAAAAATCTAAAACTGTTTGCAAAGATTCGTGACAATACATAATATAGTTTGAGAGAAGCGGTTCGAGACGTGTGACCATTTATTTGGAACGGACTATAGATAGAATGAAGTTGACGTCACTCGGATCTTTGTTATTGTTTTATGCCATCCTCGTTTATGAGTAATTCTCACTTAACTGTATTAACCTGACCATAAAAGTTCATGGTTACACAGTGTTTTGTATGTTGGTCCGTTATACTTCCGGATGGCAATGTTGTGAGCTTCTTAGCCAAGCGCATACTATCTATAACAGCGTTGTCTCCGTCTTTTGTAAAAGCACTGTACTGTCCAGGCGTCATGTCTCAATCTCCATTTTAAGCGTGGTATAGATAGTATGCGCTTGGCTAAGAAGCTCATAACAATGCCATCCGGAAGTATAACGGACCAACACACAAAACTGTGTGTATCTATGAACGTTTATAGTCGGGTTAATACAGTTCAGTGAGCATTACTCATAAACGCGGATGGCAAAAAACAATAACAAAGACCCGATTGACGTCTTCGAACTATCTATTGATTTGCGACTTCTCGTGAAGCACGAAAAATAGAACTAAAGTGGCCAAAATATTTTTTTCCTTGTGATGATTTTGTGCTGTGCGCAGAGCCGAAAAAGATCACAACATTCGCCAGTCGGATATAGATAGAATGCGCTTGGCCAAGGAGTTCACAACATTGCCATCCGGAAGTATAACGGACCGACACACAAACTCTGTGTAACCATGAACTTTTATAGTCTGGTTAATACAGTTTAGTGAGAACAACTCACAAACGCGGATGGCAAAAACAATAACAAAGGCCTGAGTGACGTCATCTGCATACTATCTATAGCTTACCACACAAAATTTATGTATAGATAGAATGCGCTTGGCCAAGAGTTCACAACATTGCCATCCGGAAGTATAACGGACCAACACACAAACTCTGTGTAACCATGAACTTTTATAGTCTGGTTAATACAGTTTAGTGAGAACAACTCACAAACGCGGATGGCAAAAATAATAACAAAGGCCTGAGTGACGTCATCTTTGAACTATCTATAGATAGAATGCGCTTGGCCAAGGAGTTCACAACATTGCCATCCGGAAGTATAACGGACCAACACACAAACTCTGTGTAACCATGAACTTTTAGAGTCTAGTTAATACAGTTTAGTGAGAACAACTCACAAACGCGGATGGCAAAAACAATAACAAAGGCCTGAGTGACGTCATCTGCATACTATCTATAACCTTGGACGTTTATGGTCTGATTAATACAATTAGTGAGAACTACTCATATAATTGGCTGGATCAAAACAATAACAAAGAGCTTAATGAAGTCAACTTCGTTCCTTCTATATAGTATCAATCCACAGTTCTATTCAGTACTGTCTATTAGACAAGGCACAGTCGCATAATATAGAAGGAACGATTTTGACGTCACTCAGCTCTGTTATTTTTAGCCAGCCATTTTCATGATTATTTCTCACTAAACTAGTGAGAGCGACTCATAACAATGGCTGGCTAAGAACCATAACAAAGAGCTGAGTGACGTCAATTTCGTTCCTTCTATACACTTGAAATTTGTTTCTGGTTTTCGAAACTTTCTATCTTCAGTTGGGTGATTTCTTCTCATTGCGTTTAGTTTGTTTTTTTTTTTTGTTTTTTTTTTTTTAAGTATGTCCAACTTTAAAAGGATTGATAGATGGAATGAAATTGACGTCACTCAGTCCTTTTGTTATTGTTTGTAGCCAGCCATTGTATGAGTAATTATTACTAATTTCTTTCAATTAGACCATTGAAGATCGTTTTAGATTACACATTATTCCACTCCTCTCACTAAATAGTAAAGCGTAAGGATATCAAGTTTACAACAATAATTTGTGACGTCAGATTATTAAACGTTGAATTTCACTAATATTTGATTTTTTGAAAAAGGAGGTAGATCTATATCGACGTCTATCTTTTAAATATTTTTGAAAATGTCTTTTTCTCAGAGATGACGAAATCGAAATGGGTTGAGGGGTATCTAGAATAAGATATTTCTGACACTCTTGCGTTTTGGAATTCGAACTTTGTTCCCAATGCGCACTCGCAAGCTCGTGCACGTCCGGAATTCCAAAAAGCAAGAG
>NC_088370.1:30639320-30682108 GCF_034508935.2 Berghia stephanieae | reverse complement strand
AATCTTGACAACGCCACGACCACATTATCTCATTCGTCTGTAGTGTTTCTTTCATTCACATGTTTTGTTGATAAAGGGGAAATCCGAAACATCCATTTTATCTGTTTTCGTATATTAACTTGGAGCTTACATTCAATTTCACATTGTTATTTATTTCAATATATTGTTTGCGTAGTTATACGCGCGCCCGTGAGTAGGGGTATGTTTGTTTTGTTTCTTTATTTCTTTATTTTTGTTGGTTGGTTGTTTTTTACTTAATGTATCTACCACGGATTCAGAAAATTGATTGAGTGAAAGCGATGAGAATGGAAATGAAATATACATGTAAATGTAAAGCAGTCTCGAGAGCCACTATGTAAATATGTAAATATGTAAATATTGGAGCGGTGGAGATAAATAAGATTATCTATCTTTACCATTATAAATGGATTGTGTTAATGTGTAAATATGAATAATATCTTATCATTGAATAATAATTATTGTCGTAAAAGCATTTGCATTGTGGAAGGTCATGTTTCCTGCATCTTATTGGATGACGTCACAATGAGATTCATTAGACGTATCTGCTATTCTTTTAACTTTTTAGTCTTTTTGTTTTGGTGGTGGGGGGGGGGGGGGGGGGTTAATGTGATCTAGTGGTATGGCACTCGCCTTCGGATCGGAACGTCGTGGGTTCTAGTCCCGCTCGCTCTGAGCGGCGCGTAGTTGAGTCCTTGAAAAAGACTCTTTACTCACATTCTCTCACCGTACTCAGGAGTAAAATGAGTACATTGCCCTGAATAGAGTCGTCTCTGTCGGTAAAAAATATGTAATATCGCCCAGCAGGCGTCATGAGTTGTTGTTAGCAGTGCTCGAGAAAACACAGGATCCCATTGCCTGAAGACTTGTCTTTTGACGCCATTTAATAGGTTAATGCACCGCTTTGTGAGGTATTGTTAATTGGCCGAAGACTTGACTTTTTACCCATGTTTTTGGTCAGTGTCAGGCTATAAGTTTACGAACCTATGGTCAAGCTATGAATTTAGGAAAGTTACGTTAGCCAGAAAACTTTTTTATTGCACAAATCGATTAATTACGATTAAAATGTCAAACATTTCAGACTTGACACTTCCTTGAAGAGGAATTGTCAAGTTTAAGACATTTTTGACAAATTGGGAATTTAATTAAATTTTGTAGTTTAATTTTTCTTACTAATTTACCCCCCCCCCCCCAAAGAAATAAGGAAAGAAAGAAATAAAAAAAAAACACAATGTGTTTTTCAGAGGATGACAAAGGTAAAGAAATGAAAGCCTCAATTTATTGAACGAAGACAGATGATGTTGACTTTATGGGTTTCCCCTTTATCAACAAATACAATAGAGGGGAAAACCTGAAACGTCCACATTATCGTTCTTCGTTTAAAAAAATGGAAGCTTTCATTTATTTCTTTTTTGTTTTTAAGGGTTTCACGGCGCTTGCAACACATTAAGGTTATATCAGCGCCTGGGTCTGGACAAAACCAAGTAATCTCATTCCAAGACAAAGACGGAAAGCATGTTGGAAAACATAATATATAAGGGGTTAGAAGACACAGTAAGTGCCTCCCTGCCCACTATGGGAGAGATTTCATTTCATTACTTTTTGTCATGTATTCCTACAACCTTCAAGCAGAAGCATTTTCATTTGTAAGAGGATGGTAAACTATGAAATCTGCGTTGGAAATCAATCAAGGACGAAAGGGGTGGGGGGGGGGGGGTGGAAAGGGGGGGGGGGGGGGGGTGATTCTATTCAACACGTAAATCTAGTGTTGTATAATATGTTAGAAATTATAATGAGAATCATAATTATCACCAATCAGATACATGACAAACCTATGCGTGTGAAAGTGATCAATCTTCATGAATATCACAGATGAATTATCATAAGCTTTTATCTTAACTAAGAAATGAATAGCTCCGTATAATTATCATCAATGTGAGCACTACTGTTGTATTGAAGGACAAGTTTTCTGACCGACATTTGAATTACAAGTTGCTTTTTTTTGGAGCACGGCACACCAAGCTATCATAATTTGACTGTAAAAACTATAATATTTTTTAAATCAATATATATATATATATATATATATATATATATATATATATATATATATATATATATATATATATATGTACGTGTGTGTGTGTGTGTGTGTGTGTGTGTGTGTGTGTGGTTGAGGGGAAAAACAACATTGGCGCCAACTGATCACGACATTCCACCCGGATACTACGATACAGAATACCTTCCTGAAGATTCCTTCAATGGATGAAACAACGTTGAAGGAGGATATAACCGAATGAGGTGAGGATAATAAATTTAAAAAAATATATACAAATAAATAAATAAGTTATATATATATAGCACTCACAACATCCGCCAGCAGGACATAACGCACCAACACACAGAAACCATAAACATTTATAGTCTGATAGAATTTAGTAAGAACTACTCATAAAACGGCTAGCTTAAATCAACAACAAAAATCTGAGTGACGTCAATTTAATCTTTTTCATATTTTGACATTTTTGTTTATTTGTTTGTTTGTTTGTTTGTCTGTTTTGGGTGTTTTATTGGGGTGGGTGTGCTGCCTCGTGTCAGGCCTTTAAGATGTTTTTATTATTTTTATTTTCAACATTGGATGTTGTGGCATTTTGTATTGTGAACTTTAAAAAGAAATAGTTGGGGAGAAAAACAAAATGAATAAAAAGTGATTTAAAAAAAAAAAACAAGAATTAAAACAAAAACAAAAAAACAAACAAGAAAAAGCAACCCCCAAAATTACTCACACATTAAAGTATTTATATCAATAAAATCAATGTTGTTATTTTTATTTTCAACATCGGATGTTGTGGCATTTTGTATTGTGAACTTTAAAAAGAAATAGTTGGGGAGAAAAACAAAATGAATAAAAAGTGATTTTAAAAAAAAAAACAAGAATTAAAACAAAAACAAAAAACAAACAAGAAAAAGCAACCCCCAAAATTACTCACACATTAAAGTATTTATATCAATAAAATCAATGTTGTTATTTTTATTTTCAACATCGGATGTTGTGGCATTTTGTATAGTGAACTTTAAAAAGAAATAGTTGGGGAGAAAAACAAAATGAATTAAAAGCGATTTTAAAAACCAAGAATCAAAACAAAAACAAAAAAACAAACAAGAAAAAGCAACCCCCAAAATTACTCACACATTAAAGTATTTATATCAATAGAATCAATATTTTGTTGTTTTTTTTTTTTTGTTTTTTTTTTTTTGCAAACCTTTAAGCTTTGAATTTGTGGGGGTTTTTTACCCCAAAGTATATTCGCCTGGATAGAAATCAGATGTTGGTCTGAATCCTATCCAGGCGAAAGTGCTTTGGGGTCATCAGTGCAGGATACGCTGGGCGGTTGGAACAAACAAAAAAAGGGGGGGGGGGGTAATAATCTTGGATTTGTATCAAAGCCATTTGCTCACTGTCAAATAAATGCACTATCGATTGATCCATCTCTCTCTCTCTCTCCTGCCAGCATTAGTTTGCAATTGGGTTAAATACTAATCTATCTGAACACGATCGCTGAACATCGCGTCTATGCAGAGAGCAGAGAGTTTCGTTGGGTTTGTTTATTTATTTTTCGGAGTGGTGTCTCTCAGGGTAGTCTCTTGAGACTACTCTTTTTCATTATGCATAATAATGATTTGCCCAAAGTGATTTGTTTTAGAGGTAAAATATTTGCTGATGATATCAAATGACACTTGTCAACAAATAAGGGATTTTGAAATGCCAGAGATTGCAATCTATTTACTACTTTGATGAAGTGAGGCATGACAATTCTACTTGCTCGGATCATTGGTCTAGTGATATGAAATTTTCCTTCAGACAGGTAGGTCCCTGGTTCGAGCCATGACATAGGCGGCGAAAAGTTAAGTCCTCGGGAAAAGGTTCTTTACCCGAATTCTCTGACCAGAATCAAGTATAAAATTAATTACCTGACTAATAACGGCGTTAATTTTCTGACCAAAATCAACTATAAAATGATAACCTGACTAATAATGGCGTTAATTCTCTGGTCACAATCAACTATAAAATGATAACCTGACTAATAACGGCGTTAATTCTCTGGTCACAATCAACTATAAAATGATTACCTGACTAAGAACGGCGTTAATTCTCTGGTCACAATCAACTATAAAATGATAACCTGACTAATAACGGCGTTAATTCTCTGGCCATAATCAACAATAAAATGATTACCTGACTAATAACGGCGTTAATTCTCTGGCCACAATCAGGTATAAAATGATAACCTGACTAATAATAACGGCGTTAATTCTCTGGCCACAATCAGGTATAAAATGATAACCTGACTAATAACGGCGTTAATTCTCTGGCCACAATCAGGTATAAAATGATAACCTGGCTAATAACGGCGTTAATTCTCTGGCCACTTCAGGTATAAAATGATAACCTGACTAATAACGGCGTTAATTCTCTGGCCACAATCAGGTATAAAATGATAACCTGACTAATAACGGCGGTAATTCTCTGGCCACAATCAGGTATAAAATGATAACCTGACTAATAACGGCGTTAATTCTCTGGCCACAATCAGGTATAAAATGATAACCTGACTAATAATAACGGCGTTTTCTCTGTTGAAAATTAAAATTGTAAAAGCACCTTTCACGCGTCATGTGTCGTCCTACTTGTTAAAGATTGATCCTGGTTTGGTACACATTGTAAAATACTTAGATAACATTAAGTGGACATTATATAGAATATGTGTCAGTGGATGACATAATCAGTCCAAATGTGAACATTTTGTATTTTCATTTTTTTTCATTATTTTAATCTTTATTTGAAGTAAGTCGGGTGATTTTTCATGAAGTTATGGTCAGGTGTATGGGAAAGGTATCCCTCAACTTTTCTCAAATTTCATACTCTTTCAACTTGACTAGCTGTAAAAAATATTTAAAAGTGAAATTGATATTTCCTGAAGATGTACAAAAAAGGTTGATTTAATCATTTATGACAAGAACTCATTTTTTATTTTAAAAATGACCTTCTAACTAATCTTGGCAATATCTCAGTTCAAACCTTTTCACCATCCGACTCATTGTGTCATTCACTGTAACATATTATATACTAGATCAAAAGATAATTTTTAAAACTTAAACTTTAATTCTTCATGGAGTATAATAATAATAATAAGACATTAATACAGAAACGGTACTGATGAAAATTTTAAAACCATTTACAAATGTACTGCTGTTGACTAAAACGTGTCTTTGAGGACTAGTGGTATGACTCTTCTCGCCTTCGGCTGGGGAGGTCTTCGGTTCTGAGCGGTGCACAAGCTCCAATGTATCTAAAATTATCACTTTTTTGGGATCATTACAAGAAAGGATACAAGGGATAATATCACACCTTTGTTTTTATCATATTTTCAACCCATTGAACTATGTATCAAATACATCATTGCTAACATTTGTTATAAATGCATCAACAAAATTTCTCCTTCATCATATAGTTCCAGAATTGAGAGTTTTTGCCAAATGAGGGTCATTTAAAACGATCAATCTTTAAAGGACGAGTTTCCTGGCCAAATATTTAAATGCAAGTTTTTCTAGAGTGCGGCAATTAAATGATATACCATCTTGATAAAATTAATGATTATAATAATTATTACAGTTATCTGCCATTTCTCTTTCAGTTACATTTATTAGTGGCAAAAATGGTAAGTGGTTGCGTAATAAATAAAAAAAGTGACACCCACAAAAATGATGAGATATATTTTTTTTTAATTTTCCACTAAAATGCGACGTTATATTCTGATATAATTCGACTCAATTGGGAACAAACGTGTGATCTTAAATAAATAAAAAAACAGGTTCCAATCTTATTTGAAGTGTAAAACCACACAACCAGAGGACAGGATTTAAACATTGTGTAATTGATATTCTGGTTTCAGAGTGATGGTATCTTATTTTAGGGTCGTCAATAAAGATAATCCACCCTCGCTCTTTTACGTCCCGTAATCTTAAATATCTGCCTGTACACCCTGCTACTAAAAATAGTTATGAGACCAAACAATTGAAAATGTAATCCATTCATTATTCGTCCTCCGTATGACTGGTAAGATACACTTCCAATGATTTTGGAACCAAAAAAGTAGAAGGTGAGACGTCACGATTTCAAAATAATTCAATTTCATTTATGGGCTTACTCCAGTTTTCACATCATTTGAAGGGTAATGTAAATGTTGCTGCTTGAAGCTCAAAGAAGTAAACAACAATGTGAAATTCAATGTAAGCTTCAATTTAATATACAAAAACAGATACAATGGGAGTGTGAACTTTACAATTATAAAACGAATAAGAAGTAATAATTTTGAATAACCAGCTTATTTATTTCAAAATAAATTAAGTAGGCAAATGGATGAGTTATTGAGTTATTAATTTCTTGAATTCTGTTTTTTTATTTTTTTTTGTCTTCAAGTTTTATACGGCATATCTTTTCCCCGTTCATTATTCTCGGACGCGTCTGTAAAATAATCACAGCGGATGCGAAGCCAGTTTTACGGGACATGTCATACAAAACTTGAATTTAAAAAAGGGAAGTCGAGAAATAAATAACTCAATTAATTAACTTAATTCATTTAAAAAAAAAGAATAAGCTGGTTATTCAAAATAATTATTACTTTTTATCCGCCTTACAATCCACCGTTGGTTCTGTTGCCCCTGTCACCATGGACAAGAAATAAGTCACAAACAAAAGGCATTATTTTTAATATTATCGAGTCATAAACAGAACGATTGAAATATTTATTACTAGACTAGTTTCGACAACGTAATAGATAACTGACGCATTTTTCAATGCGAGATAGTTCGAAGATGAGGTCACTCAGGTCTTTGTTATTGTTTTTTGCCATCCGCGTTTATGAGTAATGCTCACTGAACTGTATTAACCCGACTATAAACGTTTATGGATAAACACAGTTTTGTGGGTTGATCCGTTATACTCCAGGATGGCAATGTTATGAGCTTCTTAGCCAAGCGCATACTATCTATATTCGATGTATATTGATGAAATAACTCGTGACTCGTAAAGAAGATTATAGTAAAAAGGACAGTCATATCAATAGCTTGCCCCGTATAGCAACAAGAGGCCATGCGACCATTAAGCACGTACCATCAATTGTTCCAAGAAAGCAAGTAATATTTTTTAAAAGTTCACGTTAATTGACATGTCTTTAATGACGTTTATTTTGTCTTGTATCTATTTAAGTCGTAAGCAAGATTACAGAATTGCTCTTGATAGCATCAAGGCCTTTTTCGTTATGAATAAGTCGAGTGTAACACTTTAAATTTATATGATTGATAGAATGAGTTTTTTCATACTTTATTCAATGTTCATATTCCTTTAAATACCACAGAAAAAGAAATTACAACCAGTTGTAACAACCAAGAAGCTAATTATAAAAGCGTGTTGTTTTCTTCAAAGCCTTGAAGCTCATGGAGCCGGACTTTATTACTGTTTCTATAGCGAGAAACGGACAATTGCTTGCTACCCTTCGGATTGGACGCTAGTCTATCGCAAAGTAATATCCCCCCCCTCCCCCCTCCCAGATCTAACTGACCTAGCTACCCATTTACTGATGGGTGGACAGGGGAGGGGGGTCGAAAAAAAAATCCCGACTGCACCTGGAATCGATCTAGGCCACTTTGAGTGTGAAGCGAGTGCTCATCCAACTGAGCTATCGGGACCCCCGTGTTATTTTCGTCACTGTTCTTTTATCCGTAACAAACTTCGAAAGGCAGATAATTTCAAAACACAAAATGAAAATATGAAAGAAAATTCTTCAAATTCTTACCTTTGTTTTTAGAAATCTTTCTCAGCAGCTGATGTTCTTTTCTTTAGTATTCTTGGAAGCGGCTTGAGTAATAAGATTTTGAACAAATGTCTTTGTGTGCCCTTGTTCCTTGTTTCAGTTCCTTCTAAAACCAGGATACTTCTGACGAATTCCAATTTTTTTGGTTTATTCCTGTCAACTTTTTAAAAAATGGATTTTCTCTTTTTTCAATTTTCTTAAAGTCAACTTTTATCTTGTTTCTGGTGTGTTTTAAAACATAATCTGTATCCTTTTTTCTGTTGAAATTAATAATGACGTCACGCCAGTCTTTGTGTTTGCATCAATGGTTTGTATTTTTAATAAATTTTATTTGAAACAAGACAAACTATATCGGACTACTAATGAACGCTATTTCTAATGACTGGTGGGTGTGGATACCTCATTGGCTTCTGATGTAGAATGTAGTTGCTGGAGTTTATATAGATGAGGAGGGTGTGTCGGTGAGTGGGTGGGTGGGACAAAGTGAAGAGAATGTCAGTTGTCGGCTCAAGCCATGATGTGGGAGGGGAGGGGAGAGGAGGGGAGGGGAGGGAGTGACGATACTTGCTGAGACTATTCTAATATATTATTTCTTTATCTCGGGGATAGAGATGTGGCTATTATATTTTGAGCGTAGGTTTCATCTAGAAATTGATTTATAAATAGGTAGGTAGGTAGGTAGATAGATATAGATAGATAGATAGATAGATAGATAGATAGATAGGTAGGTAGATAGATAGATAGATAGATAGATAGATAGATAGATAGATAGATAGATAGGTAGATAGATAGTTAGATAGATAGATAGATAGATAGATAGTTAGATAGATAGATAGATAGATAGTTAGATAGATAGATAGTTAGATAGATATTATTTAAAATATTTACCACAATGTTTGGGGCAGTCTACATCGATGTTTCAGGCTTAATTTGCCATCTTCAGGACTGAAGATGGCAAATTAAGCCTGAAACATCGATGTAGACTGCCCCAAACATTGTGGTAAATATTTTAAATAATAATTCGCTCCATTACTACATGTCGAGCACTTTTCGTACCATATTTGTATCAAACACGATTCAATAGTTAGATAGATAGATAGATAGATAGATAGATAGATAGATAGATAGATAGATAGATAGATAGATAGATAGATAGATAGATAGATAGATAGATAGATAGATAGATAGATCGAAGCTAAATATGGAAGGAGATAGTTTAGTAGACAGGTTGATGAATAGATCTGCAGATAAATAGGTAGATTAGTAGATAGGCTGATAGACAGATCGGCAGACATGTTGTAGGTTAGTAGATAGGTGGATAGATAGATAGGAAGATAGGTTGGTGGATTAGTAGATCGGCAGATAGATTGATATACTAACCAGATAGTCAGTTAAGTAAATTGCAGCATTTGTATGTGGGCACAGTTCTGTACAAGGGGTCACTAACCAACAGCAACTTTTAACACATAGGACGAGACATGACGCCTGTTAGGCGATTTAACCATTTGTTTTCGCATAGAGACAATCATTGTAACGGTTAGGTACTTATTATATACCTGAGTAGGTATATAAATAAAAAGTTAGATAGATAGATAGACAGAAAGATAGATTTATAATTAAGTAGATAATAGATAGATAAATAGATAGATAGATAACAGATAGAGATAAATAGATAGATAGATAGATAGATAGATAGATAGATAGATAGATAGATAGATAGATAGATATATCCTTTCTTTAAAAAATATAGCATTGTGGAGAATATTGTGCTTATTTGAGTCAATAAAAAAATTGATACGGCGCACAACTCTACTGAAAGATTTGATAATTAGAAATGTATTTTTTACAGATAGATAAACAGATAACTTGATTTCCTTTTATAATTTAAAGTCAGTTTGAAAGTTCGTTGAGTCAAACAGATATCATAAAATATGTACCAACGACGACACTTGACTCCCAAAATTAACTAATTTTGACACTGTAAAAAGTTGTCAATTGGATTCAATAGTCTGATGTCACGCGCCCGGCAACGGCGGCCATCTTGGTTCTAAACAAAGAAAATCATTACTTTTTATTCTTCATGCTGGCTAGAACTTTTCATTCCCTTTTCATATGCCTTGTGATCAGAATGTGTAAAAGTCAATACATGATCAAATTGATGGGGGGTTTTACCTCTGGATACGCGTTTAAGCTCGTCGGGGAAATATTTCATACGGCGTCAGCCATTGTTCCGATAGTTTAGAGCCAGTGTTACTAAGTTACCATACGTCATTAGGAAGGAAGTGACAGTACGACTGTTGAAGACTATTTGCGTCATCTATTTATGACATCAAGTATTATTATTACTTCCGTTGTGTTGTTGATTTAGCGGTGATCAGTGTTGTTATGTAATTGCGTGTATGTTTGTGTGTGTGTGTGCGCGTGTGTGTTTGTGTGTGTGTGTGTGTGTTGTGTGTGGTGTATACATGTGTGTGTGTGGGTGTTGGCATTTTTCAACAAATCGTGGCATTCATAGTGATATTATTCACTTGATCACATGAAGGTATTTCAGTCGCCATTTTGATTCTTTTTTTACTATTAGGGTTAGCTCGAGATCGAGGATATTTCTTTTTCTATTAAGGTTAGGCATAAGTCTTAATAAAGGTGCAAGGATGTTTGTTTTTCCATAAGTTAAGTAAAGGGGAGACATTCCGAAAGCTCCCACATCCACAGTATTCTTTAGATTTGTATTTTCACCGTTGATATTTTGTCAGGCATTTATTTATTCAATTTGTCATTATATCTAGAAGTATTTTAAAAACTCTAGAACAAACCTTGATAGATTTGTGAAAGTTTAGAATTTCTTAATTTCACCATTGTTTTGATTTTCAGCCGCCATTTTGATTTGTTAAATATTGAAAGGTAGTGCAAAGCAGTCCGAGAGTTGTTTTTTTTTCTATTAGGGTTAGCTCGAGAGGTTGGTCATAAGTCTTATCAAAGGTGCTAGGAAGTTTGTTTTTCCACAAGTTAAGTAAAGGGGAGACATTCCGAAAGCTCCTACATCCCCAGTATTCTTTAAATTTGTATTTTCACCTTTGATCTTTTGTCAGGCGTCTATTTATTCAATTTGTCATGATTTTTTCTATTAGGGTTAGCTCGAGATCGGATGATTTTTTTTCCTATTAGGGTTAGTCATAAGTATTATTAAAGGGCTAGGGTGTTTGTTTTTCCTATTGGGGTTAATTAAAGGTACTAGGTTTAATTTTTTCTTGGGGTTAGTTGAGGGAATATATTATTAAATATATTATTGGGCCACACAGAAAAATCAACCGAAGATATACCAAATTACACAGACAACGTTGTTTACCAATCTGCCCTCATTAAATGATGGTGAGTACAGTATCGAATGAAAATAGTTCTTTCCCCGCGAAATTGCGGGCTTTTTACTAGTAGATATAAAAATAGATAGATAGATAGATAGATAGATAGATAGATAGATAGATAGATAGATAGATAGATGGATAGATAGATAGAGGGGGAGAAAGACAGAGATGAAGAGAGAAAGAGATATGTGTGTGCGCGCGCGCGTGTGTGTGTGTGTGTGTGTGATATATATGAGAAGGAGAAGGAGGAAGATGGAATTATAGTAAGAAACAGGGAGTAGGTGAGGGGCCGATAAAGAGATGTTTAATATTAGCCAAAGATCTTGACATTAAGCTAAGATTTTTTTAAAATGTTGCTTCAGACCTGTCTACTATCACGAAACAATCGTAGATTACGAAGTTTTGGCTCCAATAGGATTCAATAGCATGAGGCCACGTCCGCCCATCAACCAGCAGCTTGGTTCTAAACAAAGAAAATCGGTACTTTTTATTCTTCATGCTGGCTAGAACTTTTTCACATGTCATGTGATCAGAATGTATAAAAGTAAAAAACATGATCAGATTTATAATGTGGAAACACTTTTATGCTCGTCGGAGACGTATTTCATATGGGCGTCCGCCATTGTTCCGATAGTTTAGAACCAGTTACTAAGTTACGATGCGCCATTACGAGGGAAATGACGTCACGACTGTTGAAGCCTATTTAAAAATGGCATGAGCATCTCTAAGTCTCAGTCTTTCTGAAAATGAAAGTTGTTGCGAGACTACACAATTTTAAGGGTTTTGAAGTGCTATTCAATCCTTGTAGGGTAAATTGTTGATTTTAAAAGTTAACTACAGTAAACTGGGTTCATTCATTTTCCTTTCAGGTGCGTTTAACTCTCAATTTGACCTTTCCTCTCAGTCGGTCTCTTGTTTTATCATAGCAAAGTGAGTGACCCCTCTCTTTTTTCAGTTACCGAACCGAACAGGAACCGAACGCGAATGTTTTATCTCGGAATTAAACGGTCTGAGTAATAAAATGGGCATGGTCTATATTACATTTCCATGTGCTCGAGGTCATTGGTCACACTGGAATATGTGCTCAAATTGACCCACATAGTGAAAAGTGTTCACAAATTTTGAAATATCTAACATCACGATAGGTTATTTTGTTCATCCTGACACACCGGGAAACTTACAACTATCATAAACAAAGCAGCGTGTTTACATTTCTGAAGAAATATCCAATCGTTGGACAGCAACAAATCATGTGATTGATAACTTGTTTGGACGAAAACGTGAATATAGATCGCTCCCATTTAGTGAAAATATAACGGTAAGTATTGAATTGTAAGCTTCAATTTAGAAGGCAGATATATAATAATGAATTGAAGCTTACAGTTCAATACTTATCCTTATTTTTTTCGTTCGAAGTTCAAGCAGCAACATTTTTACTCCAATGGGCACGATCTATATTAACTTTCCATGTCCTCGAGGTCATTGGTGTGCTCAAAATGACCCACATAGTGAAAAGTGTTCACAATTTGAGAAATATCCAGCGTTACAATTGGTCATTTTGCTCATCATGACTCATGGGTATGTTTACAACTTTCATAAACAATGCAGCGTGTTTACATTCATTGAGAAATCTCCAATCGTTGTACAGCAACAAATCATGTGATTGATGACTTGTTTGGACGAAAACATGAATATAGATCTCACCCATTTAGTGAAAATATAACGGTAAGAATTGAATTGTAAGCTTCGATTTATTAGACGAAGGCAGATATAGATAGAATGCGCTTGGCCAAGGAGTTCACAACATTGCCATCCGGAAGTATAACCGACCAACACACAAACTCTGTGTAACCATGTACTTTTATAGTCTGGTTAATACAGTTTACTGAGAAAAACTCACAAACGCGGATGGCAAAAACAATAACAAAGGCCTGAGTGACGTCATCTGCATACTGTCTATATAGATAATAATAACTTGAAGCTGACAATTCAATACTTATCGTTATTTTTTCCTTCGAGCTTCAAGCAGCAACA
Organism: Berghia stephanieae; assembly: GCF_034508935.2. Taxonomy (NCBI): domain Eukaryota; kingdom Metazoa; phylum Mollusca; class Gastropoda; order Nudibranchia; family Aeolidiidae; genus Berghia; species Berghia stephanieae. Next base: position 30,668,820 of record NC_088370.1, on the reverse strand, counting down.
TTTTCACTCCGATTTAGTGAGAACAACTCATAAAATTGCTAGCTAAAGACTATAGATAGTTCGAAGATGACGTCACTCAGGTCTTTGTTATTGTTTTTTGTCATCCGCGTTTATGAGTAATGCTCACTGAACTGTATTAACCAGACTATAAATGTTCATGGTTACACACAGTTTTGTGTCTTGGTCCGTTATACTTCCGGATGGCAATGTTATGAGCTTCTTAGCCAAGCGCATACTATCTATATGAAAACGAACTGAGTGGCGTCAATTTTTTTCCTTTTATAGATAGAATGAAGTTGACGTCATTCTGGTCTTTGTTATTGTTTTTTGCCATCCACGTTTATGAGTAATTCTCACTAGACGGTATTATCTAGGCTATAAAAGTGCATGAATACACACAGTTTTGTTCCGGATGGCAATGTTATGAACTTTTTAGCCAAGCGCATACTATCTATTGGTGAGTATCATAGACATAAATTACAAGATGAACATTGATTTTGTTTCCTTTTGGCTCCATAGATAGAACGAAATTGATGTCACTCGGGTCTTTGTTATTGTTATCAGACAGCCATTTTTGCTAATAATACATTTCTCACTAAATAGTATTAACCGAGACTAAAATGAAAAAATGGAGACATAAAACTTATAGATAGTATGCGCTTGGCTAAGAAGCTCATAACATTGCCATCCGGAAGTAAAACGGACCAAGACACAAAACTGTGTGTACCCATGAACGTTTATAGTCAGGTTAATACAGTTCAGTGAGCATTACTCATAAACGCGGATGGCAAAATACAATAACAAAGACTTGAGTGACGTCATCTTCGAACTATCTATAGATAGTATGCAGTTGACGTCACTCAAGCCTTTGTTATTGTATTTTGCCATCCGCGTTTGTGAGTGATTCTCACTGAACTGTATTAACCTGACTATAAAAGTTCATGGTTAGACACAGTTTTGTGTGTTGGACCGTTATACTTCCGGATGGCAATGTTATGAGCTTCTTAGCCAAGCGCATACTATATATAGATAGTACGAAGTTATTGTCACCTGGGTCTTTGTTATTGCTTTTTGCTATCCGCGTTTATGAGAAGTTCTCACTAAATTGTATTAACCAGACCATAAAAGTTCATGGTTGTACATAGTTTTATGTGTTGTTACGTTATACTTCCGGATGGTAATGTTGTGGGCTTCATAGCCAAGCGCATACTATAGTTTAGGAAGGAAACATATTCAATTTTGTACCCAAAAAGAACGAACCATACTCTTGTATAGTATGCCCTAAGAAGCTCACAACATTGCCATTCGGAAGTATAACGGACCAACACACAAAACTACGTGTAACCATGAACTTTTATTGTCTGGATAATACAGTTTGGTGAGAATTACTCATAAACGTCGATGGCTAAAAACAATAATAAAGAACTGAGTGGCGTCAATTTCGTACCATCTATAGATAGTTCGAAGATGACGTCACTCTGGTCTTTGTTATTGTTTTTTGCCATCCGCGTTCATGAGTAATGCTCACTGAACTGTATTAACCCGACTATAAACGTTCATGGATACACACGGTATTGCTTGTTGGTCATAATAGATAGTATGCAGATGACGTCACTCAGGCCTTTGTTATTGTTTTTGCCATCCGCGTTTGTGAGTTGTTCTCACTAAACTGTATTAACCAGACTATAAACGTTCATGGTTACACAGAGTTTGTGTGTTGGTCCGTTATACTTCCGGATGGCAATGTTGTGAACTCCTTGGCCAAGCGCATTCTATCTATAAAAGGAGTTCACAACATTGCCATCCGGAAATATAACGGACCAACACACAAACTCTGTGTAACCATGAACTTTTATAGTCTGGTTAATACAGTTTAGTGAGAACAACTCACAAACGCGGATGGCAAAAACAATAACAAAGGCTTGTGTGACGTCATCTGCATACTATCTATAAGGAAGGAAACAAATATTCAGTTTTCTACGCAAAAAGAACGCATGTGAACCATCTTCTTGTATAGATCTGTGAGCAACCTGACGTCACGTCATCACCATCGCTCACCAATCACGCGTGGAATGAAGCAAGACTAGCGAGAGAGTCTGTCTGTGGTTGTAAGTGATCGCATGATATATTATACATACAACGTGGCAACAGAGGGGGCGGTCTTTCCTGTTTTATTCTGTTATCTGCTTTCTGTTTTTCTCTTTGCAACACAAACTGTAGAATAATAGTCTTTGCAAACATTTTAGAATAATACAGTTTTACATTTCAACTGCCCATACATATGTTAACGCGAACATACAAATGTAAACATTCATAATCACACACACAATACATATACACATACACATACACACACACACACACACACACACACACGCGCGCGCGCGCGCATCCACGCATCGTAATCCAAAGATAGTCCCAAGTCAAATATGTAATGGGTTCTAATCTTTTATCGCCATGCTCCTGCTATCACTCACTCTTCCCTACTCTGGAAAAACACATATTTAAAAATTTGGCCAGAAAATTCGTCCTTCAAATATCGATCGATTTAAATGACCCTCATCTTGGCAAAAACTCTCAAACCTGGGACTTCGTGAAGTCCCAGGTTTGAGAGTTTTTGCCAAGATGAGGGTCATTTAAATCGATCGATATTTGAAGGACGGGTTTTCTGGCCAAATTTTTAAATATATGTTTTTCTAGAGTACGGCAGCACTCTCAGTCATTCCCATGACCGGATGGTCGTCGGGGGGACTTGCGGGATGCAGCTTTCACAACACGGTGCCACACATCTCGATCTTTGGCTTTCCCTGTCAGCTCATACCACAGACTAGGAGCCTCTCACAAATCGGTGGCTCATACAGTGTCAATCCTTCCTTTCTTTAATATTATCCAGCCACATTTTCCTTTGTCTTTCTCTTCTTCTTTGAGCTTCCACCATGCCTTGCATGACTGTCTTGTACAAGCTGTCATATATCTGAGCAGGAGCCGTTTTCATGAACGCGGACTAGTGCTTAGTCTCTGACTATCTCTGACAAGTCAATGACTTGAAATAATCTGATTTCATGTGAGCTGACAAAGCAAGTCCGGGACTAAAATCACGGCACCTTCGGACTAAGTTTGACCAAGTTTTAGTCTGGCAGTTTGACGTCATTATTTGTTTTTTGCACCGCCTTGTGAGTTGTCGTTAGTAGAGCTCATGGAAACAAGTTATTTCATTGGTTGAACTATTGAATACAACTCATGATTTGTTTTCTTTTGTGGCAAAAGACTGGCATTTTGACGTCATTTTTTGGTCAGTATCAGCGTGGCCTTCGTGAAATTATGGCCTGATACTGACCAAAAAATGACGTCAAAATTCCAGTCTTTTGCCACAAAAGAAAACAAATCGTGAGTTGTATTCAATAGTTCAACCAATGAAATAACTTGTTTCCTTGAGCTCTACTAACGACAACTCACTAAGCGGTGCAAAAATCAAATAATGACGTCAAACTGCCAGTCCTTTTGGATTTCAGTATCAGGCTATAACATAACGATGGCTATGGTATCAGGCCATAACTTTACGAAGGCCACGGTCATAGATGCTATAGATAGTATGCAGATGACGTCACTCAGGCCTTTGTTATTGTTTTTGCCATCCGCGTTTGTGAGTTCTTCTCACTAAACTGTATTAACCAGACTATACAAGTTCATGGTTACACAGAGTTTGTGTGTCGGTCCGTTATACTTCCGGATGGCAATGTTGTGAACTCCTTGGCCAAGCGCATTCTATCTATAGATAGTATGCGCCTGGCTAAGAAGCTCATAACATTGCCATCCGGAAGTATAACGGACCAACACACAAAACTATGTGTAACCTTTAACGTTTATAGCCTGATTAATACAGTTTAGTGAAAATTAGTCATAAACGCGGATGGCAAAAAACAATAACAAAGACCCGAGTGACGTCAACTTCGATCTATCTATAGTTATTTGTGCTGATGCATTACATCCGGCGGGTGGATGTTATGAGCTTTTTGGATTAATGAAAATACAACAATGATTTAGTCAAAACAACTCATAAAAATGACTGACAAAAAAATTAACAATAATAAAGAGCTGAATGACGTCAATTTCGAAACTTCTATAGATAGAATGCGCTTGGCCAAGGAGTTCACAACATTGCCATCCGGAAGTATAACGGACCAACACACAAACTCTGTGTAACCATGAACTTTTATAGTCTGGTTAATACAGTTTAGTGAGAACAACTCACAAACGCGGATGGCAAAAACAATAACAAAGGCCTGAGTGACGTCATCTGCATACTATCTATAGCTAGATAGAACGAAGATGACCTCACTCAGGCCTTTGTTATTGTTTTTTTTTCCATCCAAGTTTGTGCGTAGTTTTCACTAAAGTTTATTAACCAGACTATAAACGTTCAAGGTTACACATAGTTGTGTGTGTTGGTCCGTTATACTTCCGGATGGCAATGTTGTGAGTTTATTAGTCAAGCGCACACTATCTTATCTGTGCGTTTAGAAGGAACGAAGTGGGCGTCACTCAGGTCTTTTTAATTATTTTAGACCGCATGTTAGTGATAAGTTATTGGTAAATAATTATAGATAGTATGCGCTTGGCTAAGAAGCTCACAACATTGCCATCCGGAAGTGCGACGGACCTGATGACGTCAACTTCATACTATCTATTCTTTTTAATCATCCATTTATATAATTAGTTTTCACTAACATATATCCATCAGACTCTCAACGTTTCATGTTTCACATTATTTTGTGTGTTGGTACATTATATACGTCTGGAGGATGTTATGATTTTTTTTTTTAATTAAAGCATAGCATCAATAGACGTTAAAGGTTACACAGTTGTGTGTGTGTGTGTGTGTGTGTGTGTGTTGGTGTGTTTAATTTGGCAGGCGGATATTGTAAGCCTTTTATTTAAACAGAATTTTGAGACTCGACTATTATGGGTTTTGATTACTATTTACTTTTGTTGTTCGGCTATGGGGTCTTGTGGTTTGACACTCGATTTCGGATCGGAAGGTCCTTGAGCGCCTGAGCTTGAGGTCCTGGGTTCGAGCCTCGCTCAGCGCATAGTTGAGTTCTCGGAAAAGGCTCCATACTCACATTCTCTCACCATACTCATGTGTAAAATGAGTACCTGGCCGTTTACAGCGTTGTCTCTGTCGGAGAAAAAAAAAGTGTATTTTCGCTTAACAGGCGTCATATCTCGTTCTTACACGTTACGTGTTGCTGTTGGTTAGGGACCCTTTGTAAAGCGCTTTTAGCACATTTAGTGGATATTCTGCTATAGATAGAATGCGCTTGGCCAAGGAGTTCACAACATTGCCATCCGGAAGTATAACGGACCAACACACAAACTCTGTGTAACCATGAACTTTTATAGTTTGGTTAATACAGTTTAGTGAGAACAACTCACAAACGCGGATGGCAAAAACAATAACAAAGGCCTGAGTGTTTTCCAAATCTTCGTGTTTTGCCGATGAGCTATCTTATCATATTCATTGTGTATATTACGGTTCCCAACCGTGGGTTCTATTTTTAGTACCCAGGGGGACTTTGTTTCATTCGTTTCATTACAATGGTAATAATATTGACATTTTTGAGACGCATAATAAAATGTGCCTCAGGATGAGCGGATTTTCAATCCCGCACTAATTAATGAAGCTGATTGCGGTTTGCATCACAATACTGTTTATTCTAGACTTTTAAATTTTTGACATCTTTTCGGGCGATGATTGGTTCTTAATATTATTTTCGAAATATTACAAAAGGTAAACTTTGCACATACCTTTATGCAACGTAAACAGATTACAAGTTTATTTGCTTTTTTCTTGACAAGTCAAGTTAACACTAAAATTACACACACACACACACACACACACACACACACACAGAGAGAGAGAGAGAGAGAGAGAGAGAGAGAGAGAGAGAGAGAGAGAGGAATGAGACACACAGAGAGAGAGAGAGAGAAAGAGATAAAAAGACATATAGACAGACAGTCAGACACACACACACACATACACACACAAAGAGAGAGAGAGAGAGAGAGAGAGAGAGAGAGAGAGAGAGAGAGAGAGAGAGAGAGAGAGAGAGAGAGAGAGGGAAACATATACATCACCGCCACCATCGACACTCCCTCCAATAGACCTCATAAATTCTTACTGTCTTGAACCCTTCTTCTCTCTCTCTCTCTCTCTCTATCTCTCTCTCTGTCTCCTTCCTCTCTCTCTCTCTCTCTCTCTCTCTCTCTTTCTCTCTCTCCCTCTTTTCTCTCTCAGTCTCTGATCTTTCTCTCTCTCTCTCTCTCTCAGTTTCTGACCTTTCTCTCTCTCTCTCTCTCTCTCTCTCTCTCTCTTTCTCTCTCTCTCTCCCTCTTTTCTCTCTCAGTCTCTGACCTTTCTCTCTCTCTCTCTCTCTTTCTCTCTTCTCTCTCTTCTTCTCCTTCTTCTTCTCTTCTCTTCTCTCTCTCTCTCTCTCTCTCTCTCTCTCTCTCTCTCTCTCTCTCTCCACAAACACAGTACCTATCGTGTCAGAATGAATTAGATAAAGAAAATTATAAGGTTTAAATTAAATTTAACAAACAGAGTTAGAACATTTTAGTTTTCTGGAGACAAAAGAACAAAACTCACCCACTTTCTCAATCGATGGCATTTATTATCACTAAAATCTTGAGAGTTAGTGGTCTCGAGTGCTCAGTTGCTAGAGCAACGGGCTTCACACGCAAAGGGATACCCCCCCCCCCTCCCCCCACACCCACCCCCTTGTCCACACAACAGTAGTTGGGTAGCTGGGTCTGTCTGTTTATTCTCAAACTACGCCCTTTCCAAATCGTATCAAGCAATTGCTTTTGACCGGTACACGCTATGGAAACAGGGATAATCTCCGACTCCAAGTGCTTAACATTTCTGAAGGAATTTTCGAGAGTTGAGCTTAATTAACGTAGAATTTTTATCGCCATCGGGTTTATTTATTTCCTTATTTCAGCGCATAAGGCGGTGAGCCGCCACCTTTCTCGGTTGGAGGCCATTTTTTATCATCCACTAGCTTTCATTTTACTCTCTATAGATAGAATGCGCTTGGCCAAGGAGTTCACAACATTGCCATCCGGAAGTATAACGAACCAACACACAAACTCTGTGTAACCATGAACTTTTATAGTCTGGTTAATACAGTTTAGTGAGAACAACTCACAAACGCGGATGGCAAAAACAATAACAAAGGCCTGAGTGACGTCATCTACATACTATCTATACCCCCACCCCCACCCCACCCCATTTATTTCCAGGTTGCCAACGTGCGGCCCCTGGGGGGCGGGAGGCGGGGGGGGGGGGGGTCCACCTGAGGGCTATCTTGGGAATAGCACTCGATCGAATCCAATCTGAGGACATTTCCAGTCCATTTCCACCTTCCATCTGTTACTTGTTGTTCTGCATATAAATCCATGGACGAAATTTCCCCCTCCTTACATCCAAGATCTAACGTCTCCCTATAGATAGTATGCGCTTGGCTAAGAAGCTCATAACATTGCCATCCGGAAGTATAACGGACCAACACACAAAACTATGTGTAACCATGAACTTTTATAGTCTGGTTAATACAGTTCAGTGAGAATAACTCACAAACGCGGATGGCAAAATATAACAACAAAGGCTTGAGTGACGTCATCTTCGAACTATCTAAGGGAATGAGATTAGCGGAAGAGTAGCGTCCCTTGATTGGACGTCACCCATAGTCTGTGACGTCACCGGCGGAAAAGTTATTAGAGAGAGAACGTCATGTTGGTGTGCGCATGGTCTCTCGTCCTTGCTTCCGACGTCACAGACTATGGGTGACGTCCAATCAAGGGACGCTACTCTTCCGCTAATCTCATTCCCTATAAACCAGTGCGAGCTGTGAGATCTGCTGACTCTTTATTGCTTAATGTAAGAAAAGTTTCAAACAAATTACGATTTAACAGTAAAGTTTTCTGTTTCTGTGCCCCTCGGTTATGGAATAGCATAAGTTTTAAAACTAGATCCAGCCTGTCATTTGAAATTTTAAGAAAGAATCTGAAAACAGAACTTTTTTTCCCGTGCCTTTTAGTCCGTTGTAGATACTTTAATTTGTGCATCGTCTAAATATTGATTGTAGCTTAACTTTTATTTTGTTTTTGTTTTGCTTTTTAATGGTTTTTTTTTTTTCATAGCGCCCTTAGCACCTTTGAGTGGAAATGTGCTATTTATAAATGCTTCATTATTATTATTATTATTATTATTATTATTATTATTATTATTATTATTATTATTATTATTATTATTATTATATTATTATTATTATTATTATTATCATCATCATCATCATCATCATCATCATCATCATTATTATTATTATTATCATCATCATCATCATCATCATCATCATCATCATCATCATCATCATCATCATCATCATCATCATCATCAGCAGCAGCAGCAGCAGCATCATCATCATCATCAATTATTATCATTATTATTTTGTTATTATTATTATTTATTATTATTATTATTTTATTATTATTATTATTTTATTATTATTATTTAACATCATCATACATTATTATTATTATTATTATTATTATTATTATATTATTATTATTATCATACATCATCATCATTACTATTATATATTATTATTATTTATTTATTATTATTATTATTATTTATTATTATTTATTATTATTATTAATTATTATATTATATATTTATCATTATTATAAACAGCTTGTATATCAGTTTTACCCCGACATAATACCGTTATGAGAAGTTTGGTCGCACATTATCATACTGACACATCCACTCAAGGGCCTCCCGATAGCTCAATTGGTTGAGTACTCGCTTCACACGCAAAGGGACCGTGATCGATCCCGGATGCAATTGAGATTATTTTTTCTTTTGTCCACCCAACAGTGATTGGATAGATGGGTATATTAGATCTGGCGGAAAGTTAACTTTGCGATAGACTAGCGTCCTATCCAAATGATAGCCCTCAATTGCTCGTGTCCGTTTCACGCTATAAAAACTGGGATAAACTCCGGCTGCATGGGCCTATTATTGGCTTTGAAGGACAACACCTGACATGCACTCAAGGACATAAGGCTCGTGCTGGATTTACTGTCTTTCTCTGCCCGCCTTTGTTTGTTTGTTTGTTTTTGTTTTGTTTTTGGGTTTGTTTGTTTTTTTTTGTTTTTTTTTCTTTTTCTTTTTGTTCTTGTTCGTTCTTTTCTAATCTCATAATTAGACGTATTATTATATTCGAAATTTTAACAAATGAATATTATTCCATTTATTTCGCTCTCGTCTAAAGTAAACACCGCGCTCTAGAATTCTCTCTTTACAATTAAGATAAAGACCTGATGATTAAACAGCGTACATTCAACTAAAAGGATGACACGAGAAGTTTGTTTAACGATAATATAATTTTCTTTTCTCTCTTTTTTTTTGCCCCCTAATTTGTCATTGTAATTTTAATTCCAATGTTTTAAAAGAATCTTAAAATTCACATTTTTAAGATTCATGTCCACCTCGACCTAATACAATTTTGAGAACGAGTAGTCATATTTAACTCTCTCCTTACCAGTCAATTTCAGAACTGTCCCCAAAACTTCACACACCCACCCAATAGATACTCAAACAGAAGAACAACAAGTACAATATATAAATAACATTGTTCAGCGAATGAGCTCTACAACACAGTGTCAAGTTAGTTTGTTTTTTTTTGGTGCGGCTATGTGGTCTTGTGGTATGACACTCTCTTTCTGATCGGAAGGTCCTGGGTTCGAGCCTCGCTCGACGCATTGTTGAGTCCTTGGAAAAGGTTCTTTACTCACATTCTGTTACCGTACTCAGGTGTAAATTGAGTACCTGGCCGCCCACAGCGTTGTCTCTGTCGGAAAATAATATGTGTAATATCGCCTAACAGGCGTCAATGTCTCGTTCTCCATGTTACGTGTTGCTGTTGGTCAGGGACCCTTTGTAAACCGCTTTGAGCACGTTAAGCGTTGTCTCTGTCTGAAAAATATTGTAAAATCGCCAAACAGGCGTCATGTCTCGTCCAAAATGGTGTTGCTGTTGGCCAGGGACCCTTTGTAAAGCGCCTTGAGCACGTTTAGTGGATATTGCGCATCTATATAAATAAGCTCAAGCTCAAGTTTATATATACAAAAAAAATCAGAATGATAAAATTGCTAGTTTCATCATTAAGAATGTGACGATTTTTTTCCTATGGTTGGTAAGGAAAGGCTTAACATCTATCTGTAAGAAAACCAGGAGAATGTGTTCGAAATGTTTTCTCTAGGGGCCTGGCGTCAAGCAAGGGTGTCATATGATTGGTTAGAATGGGTCGTGTTTTTAGTTAAACGTTTGACATCTACACGGCAGGGATACAAATATTAGGAGAGGGAAATAATCAAGACATACATTTACACACACGACATGACAGACAAATCGCACATGGGACACGACACATAAATTATCCATATGACACGGTATAAGTATTAATCACAGAGAAGACTCAACATACAAAATCCAAAAAAAGACAAGATACACAAATTACACATTATGACACAAAAATTACACTAAGATATGCCACACAAATTACACATAAGGCAACCACACAAAATTCACTGTACTGCAAAATGAACCCCAACATTACTTGGGAACGAAGTTTGCAGAAAAATGTTGTGCCATTATTTGAATTTTTTCTCCACCAGCATGATAATGCTGGATCCCATACGCAAAGATTTCAAGGAATTAATTAGCACTTCTACAACATGATTTCTCTTCGATTACTTAAAGCGAGATGAAGCCTGTTATGGACACATCCTAGGACTAGATCCTGAAATACCAATTTTTTTTTAAACTATGTCATTCAACATCACCAATTTGGGACCCAAACACAAAGGACGTCCAGTCACCTCATTGTCAATAACACTCAACAACGATCTCAAAATAATTGCCAAATATAAATCTTCGCTTAATATCAACTACTTCTTCTTCTAGGTTCCATGCCTGGTCCAGGCTTCGGATACTGCATGAATTATCTCTCTCCATTCCTCCCTGTCTCTTGCTTTTTCAAACAGCTCATGGATTGTTAGGTTGGTGAAGCCCTTCAGTTGGTCTATGAGTGTTTTTCTTTGTCTCCCCCGGGCGCGTTTACCAGGTATTTTTCCACAACTTGCCAGGTATTCATTCTTATCTTTCCTTACTATGTGTCCGAAAAAGGATAGTTGTCGATCCACTATTAAGGGCATTAGTTTCCTTTGTTGGTATGTTTGTTTTAGCACTTCTTCGTTCGTTTTGTGTGCGGTATACGATATTCTCTGCATCCTTCTCAAGCACCACATTTCAAAAGCTTCAATGTTCTTTTGTGTTTCTGCATTTGTAGTCCAGCTTTCGCATCCGTAGAACAAGATTGGCCACACGTAGCACTTCAAGACTCTGAATCTAATCCCGAACGACATCTGTTTGTTTTTCAAAATGTTTCCCAGGTCCATGAAGGCCTGTTTGGCTTGAGTTATTCTTGCTCGTATGTCTCGGTTACATCTTCCATCTGTTGTCACTATTGAACCTAGGTATTTAAAACTTTCTACGTTGGTAAGCTGCTCGCCGTGAATCGTTATATTGCAGGTGTTGTTGTTTTCGGGGTTTTTCTGTATTACCATGCATTCTGTTTTGGTGATATTCACTTCCATTCCCTTGGCTTCACTATCTACTACCACTTTGTCAACAATCTTTTGAAGTTGGATTTCTGATGTTGCAATGAGTACCGTATCGTCTGCGTATCTTATATTATTTATGTTGTGACCTCCTACTTTTATTCCCTCCATATTATTTATGCCCCTCATGATTGTTTCTTGGTATAGATTAAACAGATCTGGTGAGGCAACACACCCTTGACGGACTCCTTTCTTAATAGGAATGGAATTTCCTGTAGAGTTTCCGATTTTGATAGATGCCTGCTGGGTGTAGTATAATGTTTGCATGAGTCTGAGGTCTTTCTCATCAGCGCCAATGGAGTGCAGTTGTTTTAGTATTTCTTCGTGGCGTACAATGTGTGTAGTTGCCTAACAGGCAAGACGTGTTTTTGTTGTTGTGACATTTCTCTTCAATTTTTACCGATTTCAAGGATTTACACGTCTTATTTCAATTCAATTTTTATTCAAGGATTTTTGTACAACACGTAAGATACCATTGTGATATTGCTTTAATTATATTTTATACGGTTTTGACATCATTTTTATCGAAATTGTTTCGGACTATTTTACAATGTTTCACCAAGACCCCGCCATTTTTACTCGTTCTCACAACCAATTTTTACTGTCGGCTGTCGTTGGACTTTTATTCACCCTGCGCTTTTATTGTTTACAAATTGAAAACACACATTCCGACCTCAAACGTGAACACCATTACAATCAACAAAAGATTGTCTGTAAACGTGGTGGTCGACGTAAACAACATGTAATTGAAACAACAGTCCCGCGACGTCCAGTGAACTGTCATCGTTCAACTCGACCACCACAGACGTTAACAAAAATATTGACAAATGACACAAGACCAAGTCATGGAAATCATAACATTTGTATTGGCCATATTAACGCACAGTCATCGAGAAACAAGACATTCGATATAATCGATGTCATAGATCAACACGATATCGATATTTTATATATAACTGAATCATGGTTGCGTCAGTTCGGTGATGAACCTATAATGAAAGAAATGACACTTCCCGGCTACAAGATGGAATCGTTCCCAAGAAATGGACGATCAGGAGGGGGGATCGCCATCATATACAAACACGCTCTTTCGTCTAAAATACAAAACAGGCCAATTTCGTTCAAAAGTTTCGAGTGTGTCCAAACCACATTGACCTACCCTCAAATTTCATTTTTAATCACTTGTATCTACAGACCACCCCCAAGCAAAAAGAACAAACTGAGACAGAATGATTTTGCTGACGAATTTTCAGATTTTGTATCAAAAGACACATCAAATAAGCGAAAAATTTATATCGGCGATTTTAATATTCAGTTTGATGTTGATCAGAATAGTCTCGTTAAAATTATAAAAAATATGCTGAATGAACATGGCCTCACTCAGTTAGTGACCTCTCCAACTCAAAGATTGGGGCACATCTTGGACTGGTTCATCATTGACACACCCTCGCTTGTTGAATCAATTAAAAATATCAAAAAAGAAATTTCAGACCACAATCTGATTCTGGCAACTCTCAAATGCATCAAAGAGAAAGCAAAGAAAGTCAAGATAGTGTCTAGGGATACCAAAAAAATAGACATTAGTTCCTTCAAAAACAATCTGTCAGAGGAACTAGGAAGAATGGATATACCATCAGCACAGAAAACAGACGAGGTACTGCGCAACGTCATCGACAGGCATGCGCCAAAGACAACTAGAATAATAAATTCCAGGAAACCGTCTCCGTGGTTTAACCAGAGTGAAAAAACTGCCAAAAGGGAAAAAAGGAATGCAGAGGCATCGTGGAGAAAATCGGGCCTTGAGATTGACCGGCTGATATATATAGCAAAAAAGCATAAGTATAAAACCACCTGCAAAAGAGCAAAAAGAAACTATTATAACACAAAACTGTCATCAGTGAGGGACACTAAGGAATTTTTCTCTGTTTCAAAGGAACTTTTAGGGGAAGAAAAGGGCATGTGTCTACCCACTAATATCCCGGTAGAAAAGCAGCCGGATGCATTTTCAGATTTCTTTTCGGGAAAAATATCGAAAATTCGGAACAATTTGGATCTCGTGCAAAATGAAGATATAAATTTCCACCCTTTTTCGGGTTCACAGGGATTCTCTTGTTTTAAAGAAACAACTGAAGAAGAAATTTCTAAAATAATTTTTTCATCTTCCTCGAAGTCATGTGATTTAGATCCTTTACCAACTAATATTTTGAAATTATGTCTTCCTGAATTGTTACCTTGCATAACTTATATTATAAATCAGTCACTTATCTCAGGACAAGTCCCAGATATCTATAAACATGCAATTGTAAAGCCTCTCATAAAAAAGCAAAATCTCAATGTAAATGACCTTAGTAACTACCGTCCCGTCTCAAATCTGCCATTTCTTTCTAAAATCCTTGAAAAAAGTTGTACTCAGACGTCTTTCACAACATCTCCATGAAAACAATCTATGGGAAAAATTTCAGTCAGCTTATCGTTCTTACCACAGCACAGAAACTGCTCTGTGCTGTGTTGCGAGTGATTTGCTTGATGTTTTAGATAAAGGTTCTGTTTCTCTTCTGACATTGTTAGACCTTTCGGCGGCGTTTGATACTATTGATCACGGTATTCTCATTAAACGACTTAATATAACCTTTGGCTTGTCTGGGACTGTCTTGCAGTGGTTTGAATCTTATTTAGATGGCAGAAAGCAACAGGTTATGATTTTAGATAAACTTTCTCGTCAACATACATTGTCTTTTGGTGTTCCTCAAGGCTCTGTTTTGGGTCCAATTCTTTTTGTTTTGTATACTTCTCCATTATCTAATGTCATCACTGGTCATGGGCTGCGCTATCATCTCTATGCAGATGATACGCAACTTTATGCTACTGATAAAACTAAAAATCTCGAAAATATTGTGAAACGTGTGGAAGAATGTGTGACGGATGTGAAAGAGTGGATGGATGCAAACAAGTTGAAAATGAATGAGTCAAAAACAGAAGTGATGATTGTGGGAAATAGAGGGCAGTTGAAGGTGAATGATGGTCTTGAGGTGTTGATTGGGGGTGAAAAGATCAAAGTTTCAAAGACTGTGAAAAATTTGGGTGTCTATTTTGATTCAGAAATGAAAATGTCAGCTCACATTTCTGCTCTCTGTAAATCTTTATACTTTCAATTGAAGAAAATCAGTTCGATCCGTCAGTATATTGCAATTGGAACATGTAAAACATTGGTTGTTTCCCTCATTTTTTCGAAACTAGACTATTGTAACTCCCTGCTTGTCAACTTGCCTCAGGCTTCTATTAAACAATTGCAACTACTGCAAAACAGTGCAGCAAGATTAGTTTTTGGCAAAAAAAAATTTGATCATGCAACCCCTTTGTTGGCCTCTCTCCACTGGTTGCCCATTGAAAAGCGCACATATTACAAAGCAGCGTGTCTTGTTTATAAGTGTTTGGCTGGTATAGCACCGGCATATCTCACAGATCACGTGGTCATGTGTAAATTTGAAAATTACACTTTAAGATCATGTAATGACCAAACGAAAATTTCGGAAAAAAGATCAAGAACAAAATTTGGTGATAGATCGTTTGCTTGTTTCGGCCCCAAGATTTGGAATGAACTACCACGTGGTCTGAGGGAGTGCAAGTCTTTACCTACTTTTAAAAAGAATCTCAAGACACATTTTTACTGTATTTGTTTTTCTTGACTCTATATGAATCCTTGATTTGGCTATGAATTGTTATTGTTGTTATTATTTTATTTTTTTTTATTTTTTCACTTAAAATTGATATTTATATTGTAAAGTGCCCAGAGCTTGTGTTTTACACGAGAATGAGCGCTATATAAATGTGTATTATTATTATTATTATTATTACTCTATCAAAAGCTTTTTTGTAGTCGACAAAACAGAGGTATAGTGGGGTCTGAACCTGTATAGCTCTTTCACTTAAAACACGGAGGAGGTATATTGCGTTCCTTGTCCCTCTGTCAGGTTGGAATCCATATTGTTCTTCTGCGATTTCGGGGTTAATCTTATTCCTTAGCCTGTTGATAATTATACGCAACAGTATTTTGTTGATGTGACTTATTAAACTTATAGTTCTAAAATTTTCGCATCTGACTGCACCTGCTTTCTTTGGGATTGCTATGAAAATAGAGCTACAGAGATCTTCTGGAATTTTCCCAGTATTGTATATATTGTTGAATAATATGTGAAGTTCATCAATTGCTAGATCTCCTAGGCTTTTTAATACCTCTACAGATATTTCATCAGGGCCTGTTGCTTTACCATCCTTCATTCGTTCCATGGCATGTTCAATTTCACTTTTGGTGATGTTTGGTCCGCTTAATGGTTCTTTGAATTTCAGTGGTGGTTCATTTCTATTTGGATCATTGTACAGTTCGCCTATGTATTCTACCCATCGGCTTTCTATATGTTGTTCTTCAAATAGCAGTTCCCCTTGTTTGTTTTGGATACAACTTCCTGCTGCTTTGCTTTTCCTTTTCCCTGATAGTTCTTTTATTCTTTGGTGAGCTTGTTGGGGGTTGGGTTTGTATTCTCTTTCGATTTCGCAGCATTTCCAGTCTAGATAGTTCTCGTGTGCCTCGATGCATTTGGATTTAATGTGGTTGTTCAATGTTTGGTATTCTGCAGACCCTCTGTTGCATTTTCGTCTTTCTTCAAATAGGTTTAGAATTTCATTTGTCATCCATTCCTTTTTGCTGTTTGTTTGAGCTATTGGTAAATGCTTTTCTGTAGTTGCTTTGACACACTTTTGGAATATATCAAATTGTTTTTCACATTTTTCGTTATCAGGTTCACTTTGGCTTTGTATCATGAGTGCATTTTCAAATTCTTCTCTCATTTTTGTTTGTATGCCATTGTCTTTGCATAACCTGTAATCCCTCTTTATTCTACCAGCTGTTCTCTGAATAGCTTTAAACTTTATCCTTACTGTACAAACAACTGGGACATGGTCACTGTCTATATCGGCGCCTGGGTAGGTTTTGCAATTTAATATGCCATTTCTGAATCTTGATGATACTGCTATAAAGTCTATCTGGTTCCTTGCTCTGTCCCTGGTGATTGCCATGTCCAGGTTCTTCTTGGGTGTTGTTGAAACCAGGTGTTTGAAATCATTAATTTATTTGTTCTACACCAATCTGCCCAGATGTTTCCTCGTTCATTTCTGTCTCCGAGTCCATGTGGTCCGATTATGTCACCATCTCTGCCTCTGCCAATCTTAGCATTTAGGTCCCCCATTACCATAAGGACTTCTTGTGATTTACACATTCGTTTTGCTTTGTCTAGTGAATGGTAAAACTCTGTCATATCTGCATCTGTCGCCTCTTCTGTTGGTGCATAAACTTGAATAATATTGGTGTCAACTACAGGTCCTCTTAGCTTAACCAGCAAAACTCTGTCTGAGATTGCTACGTGCCCTTTGTAAAATTTGGTTGATTTTTGGTCTAAGATCATCCCTACTCCTTTTTGGAAAGAGGTTCCACCACTCCATATGATCTTATATGTCATGTTGTTTTCTTGTTTTGACATGGTTCCCTGCTCTTTCCATCTCATCTCTGCCAGGCCAAGAATATTTATTTGGAGCCGTTTCATTTCTTTTAGAATGTTGTTTAGTTTTCCTTTTTGGGCACAGGTCCTGACATTCCATGTCCCAATTTTGGTTTTGTCACATTTGTTAAAGTTATTTCGCCTAGTAAGTGGCTGACGGTTCGGTGTGACCTGACGAACATCACGCTCCCAACCGAGCGAGGCAGCAGTCTTCCGTGAAAACATGCTCCCCTTTACGCTGTCACCGTTTAACTTTTTGGACTTATTCATGCAGTTAACTCGGCAAACTACTATAGACCTCAAAATCATCAGAGACAAACAGGAATGAAGATTCCTCTGCACAGAAATCACGAAGGCTACTGAGGCTGCAAAGTCGGTCGACTGTGCCTGGGAACATCTTTAAGTAAGCAAGTAAGTAAGCAACAATATGTTTATGTTTTGGATTGGCCTGCAGATTCACCGGAAACAAAACAAAAACGATGAACCCTATTGAAATCTATTGGGGTGACGATATGAGAGTACTCAAACACGCCAACAATTAATAGATAACAATGTGAATTTAAGCTTCAATTTAATATACGAAAACAGATAAAATGGACGTTTCGGGTTTCCCCTTTATCAACAAAACAGGATGAATGAAACGCTACAGACGAATGAGATAATTAATAGACAATGTTCAAGAATTAGATCGCCTTCTTGTTATGGAATGAAACAAAATTCCACGGGAGTTCTTCCAAAGGATTTGCAACAGCATGATAAGCGGCTATGTGGTCTTGTGGAATGACACTCGCTTTCGGATCGGAAAGTCCTGGGTTCGAGCCTCGCTGAGCGCATAGTTGAGTCTTCAGAAAAGGCTCTTTACTCACATTCTCCCACCGTACTCAAGTGTAAAATGAGTACCTGGCCGTTAACAGCGTTGTCTCTGTCCAAAAAATATATAATATCGCCTTACACGCGTCATGTCATTCCTAAATGTTAAATGTTGCTGTTGGACAGGGACCGCTTGTAAAGCGCTTTGAGCAGATTTAGTGGATATTGCGCTATATAAAAACTCACTTTTGTGTTTACCAAACCTGTATGAACATAATCGGTGTGTATTTATTAGTTGTAATGGAAATATTCTCAAACCAACGCAAAATACTGTCCATTACATCAATGAAATCAAGCCTATAATTGCGTTCGATTACGAGACCTGCAAATATGTTTAGTTTGGACAAACCCTATATTAAGATCGCATCGAATCGACATCCCTTTTTATAGTACCATTCTTTTATTTTGACTATGTTATTAATAACTGTGTTGACAAAAATATATATATAATTTTGAAATTCAACTTTTTATTTTATTTCATTTTGTTTTATTTCATTTATTTATTTATTTATTTATTTATTTATTTATTTATTTATTTATTTATTTATTTATTTATTTATTTATTTGCAACCACACCACTAGACAAAATAAATGCCTAAATAAGTTTTAGAAGTACTTGCACTAAATATTTTCCTTTTATTTTTAACATGGGAGGAAAATAGATGGAGGTGCCGGAAAACAACTGTTCGTTCATTATTGCTTATATTTTGACGTTTAAAAAAAATTATCGCTGTTTGGCGGTTGAGAAGGAATCAATCAAAAATATCTGGCACTATGTTCTCATTTATTTATGTATTTATTCAGGGTGTTTTCAATCGACAATTTTCATATTAGACTTCATTGACCATTATTTTCTTTTAATTAAAGTGGTTGTTTCGATTGAATATAATATATACAATGTCTGTATATTTCTCATTGAAATATTCCTGGCGGTTTCCGTTTTGAGTGACTTATTCTGATTTCCGTGTCTGATTCGAGAGCTCTTCATTGTCCGGGGTCCAGATACTTACTATGGTGAAATTTCTAACAGTAAATATGAGAAAGTGATTCACAAAACTCGCATTTTTATTATACACGGTGTCCATGAAAGTCTTTCCCTGATTTCAAACAAATAACAATGTGAAATTAAATGTAACTTTCAATTTAATATACGAAATCAGATACAATGGATGAGATAATGTGGTAGTGGCGTTATTAAGATGAATCATTCATCTTAACAACACCAATACTACATTATCTCATTCGTCTGAAGTATTTCATTCATCCTGTGATGTTGATAAAGGGGAATCCCGAAACGTCCATTTTATCTGTTTTCGTATATTAAAATGAAGCTTACATTCATTTTCACATTTTTTCGAGCTTCGAGCAGCAACATTTACATTAGGTGCCCATCTTCTACGGAAAACCCATCCATTTATGTCCATTAGCCATAGATCAACTAAGTGTACATTACATCTCCAAATTTACCTAAATCAACATAACGCGCAGAGAGTCTTTCCTGATTTCAAAGACTTATTATTCTACATCCGTTTAGATATTTGCATCAAGTTTTCGCCATCTTCTATGGAAAATCCATACATTCATGTCATTTTGTCGTCAACCCACAATACATCACCAAATTCATCAACCCTGACCATGCAGCTGTATAAAGGCTTTCCACGTGGAGGGAGTGGGGAAATCATGCAAATGAAGCTGTTGATGATCCGAGAGAAGAACTGCCCTACGGAACTGAGCTCTCCAGGAATGAATGGGTAACATTGAACAGAGCACGGACAAAAATTGGGAGAACAACTGGAAGCATGAAAAAGTGGGGGTTGGCTGAGACTAGCTTGTGTACAGAGCAGACGATGGAGCACATCCTTAGAGAATGACAGGATGAGCCCAGCTGCACTGACCATGACCTAAGATTCTGCTCCGCAGGTGCTGGTATTGGAGCGGCAAGCTATGATGATGATGATCACCAACTTTAGCTATATCAGCCTGAACTTAAAAGACATTGTTCTTCTCTCCTGCTATTTCGGAATGGCAACAACTCGACAAAAATCGCTTGGTCTATGGGACTGTGATCAATCTCTCACTATCTCACCAAATTTAGATTACCCTATTATTTAAAAGTCATTTTCCTCAAATTGTCTCCCAAACTAGGCTATGAAAGATTTTTGAGCTATCTTTGACAATTTTGTTTCATGCAATCACATTACACAAAATAATATTTACTTCGCACTTTTGCCATTCCGAAATAGAAGAAGAGAAAAATGATGTATTTTAAGTTCAGGCTGATTTAGCTACATTTTGGGTTGATGACTCCTGAGCATAAATGTATGAATTTTCCATAGAAGATGGTGGAGACCAGATGCAAATATCTATAGCGGTCTATAGAATAATATAAGTCTCTGAAATTAGGGAAAGACTTTATGGACACCCTGTATTATTATATTTGAGCGGCTATGTAGTCAAGTGGTGTGACAGTCACCTTCGGATCGGAAGCCCCTGGGTTCGAGTCTCGCTATGAGCGGCGGATAGTTGATTCCTGGTAGAAAGCTCTTCACTCACATTCTCTCACAGAGGTGTGAAATGAGTATCTGGCCCCTAACAACGTTGTCTCTTTTGTAAACAAAAATGTAATATCGCCTAACAGGCGTCATGTCTCGTTCTACATGTTAAGTACTATTGTTGGCTTGGGACCCTTTGTAAAACACTTTCAGCACGTTTAGTTCAGCATGTTTGATTTTAAAAAGAAAATTACACTCCCCGTCCATTAGATAATTCGCAAGAATCAGATATCTAGGAGGAAATAATTATTTTTTAAATATCATATTTGTATGTTAACCACTACTTTAATATTGAAGTTGAGCACTTCTTTTTCGTGGGATTTTTTTTTGGTTTTATACCCCCTCCCCCTCTCTCTCTCTCTCTCTCTCTCTCTCTCTCTCTCTCTCTCTCTCTCTCTCTCTCTCTTTCTCTCTCTCTCTGTGTCTCTCTCTCTCCCTCTCTCTCTCTCATTATATATATATATATATATATATATATATATATATATATATATATATATATATATATATATATATATATATTGTCGCGTCTCTCTCTAACTCGGAACTCGACAATCCGGATATCTCCATTATCTGAACGTTTTGCCTGGGGACGGATATATATATGTGTGTGTGTGTGTGTGTGTGTGTGTGTGTGTGTGTGTGTGTGTGTGTGTGTGTGTGAACAGAAAATTGAGTTTGTAGCCACAAATATGTAATTTAGCATTAATTTATCTTCTTCACGGTGAAGAATATATACTATTTCGTGCATTAAAAAAGAAATTGGAGCTCCTGTCACTATTTATCTTATTTCTAAGTTCTTTACGGGTATTAATTGTGTTTCTATATGGTCTAGTGGTATAGACTCTCTCGCTTTCGGATCGGAAGGTCCCAGGTTCGAGCCTCGCTCGGCGCATAGTTGAGTCCTTGGAAAAGGCTCTTAATTCACATTCTTTCACCGTACTCAGATGTAAAATGAGTATCTGACCGTTAATAGCGTTGTCTCTGTCCGAAAAAATTGTAATATCGCCGAGCAGGCGTCATGTCCCGACCTACATGTTAAGTGTTGCTGTTGGCCTTGTAAAGGGCGTTGAGCACGTTTAGTGGATATTGCGCTGGATAAAAGCTCATGGGGCAGCGTTGCTCATCGGTACAGCCTTTGCTTCGTACCCAAAAGATATTGAGTTCGATCACCCGCCATGCTGTGTGCCCTTGAGCAAGTCACCTCGCCCTAGCTCATTTTGCGGCGCTGCTCTGCTGCTGACTCCAGGGTTATTCTAGTCTTCCCTTGGAAAAGAACCCAAAGACAAATTTCCCCATGCGGATGAATAAAGGGAAATTTACTTTATTTTATTTTATTAAACAAAACAATCGTCACATACATCGCAAAATTGGCACTAATTCTTTTCACCAGTAAATATAACCACACAAATATATTTTTTTTAAAATACATTTACAAAAAACAATTTTATAAAAATTTGGACAGAAAACTTATTAAATTTGGATTGATGATGAAAATTACGCTTAGCCTGCTGGTCCCAATAGATAGTATGCGCTTGACTAAGAAGCTCATAACATTGCCATCCGGAAGTATAACGGACCAACACACAAAACTGTGTTTATCCATGAACGTTTAAAGTCAGGTTAATACAGTTCAGTAAGCATTACTCATAAACGCGGATTGTAAGAGAGTAAGCCTATGCATAAGGTTATCTAAGAAATTTGGTGCAAAACTGTCAATTATATATATATCAGCAAATGGGCTTAATGGGCATATTGCAGTTATATCAGTAAAACTTGGTCTGTGAGTGATACATTTGGGGACACTTTTATGTCCAAGTTAATAGACAGGTTATTGTGTTGAGTACTATTTAGTTAAGCTCTCTTAAATTAGTTTAGGATGTTGAAACATGTGAAACGGGCATTTATCTAAATAATGTTATATCACAAAAGGCGGGGTTTAACATCAATATGTAGGAATTGACGTTTCAGGTTTGATTATGATTTGGTCTTACTCTTAGGGGTTGGATTATAGACTGACAGGGAACTGTTAAAACTGCAAGGGGGCGTAGCGTATTTGTTATTTGGGCGTACGGATTATTTAGGCGTACGACGTTTGATTATTTAGGCGTAAAACTGACCTTTGGTGAAAGGAATTGTGGGACAGTTTACAATAGGATATAAAACAGTGTTTCTGATCAAACGGGAATCATTCTACCTTTTGATTCTGGATTCAACTTGACCATGAGCTGCACACTTTAAACCTTTTGTGCTCACCATCATTTATTTGCTTTTACGGACTTAGAAATATTCCACGAATATTGAAAATGGTTACTTAGGCAAAATTGACTTTACATGTGGACTGATTTTACGGATTTGGAATTTATGAAACTGATTGAATTATGACCATGCTATTTGATTTGGATTTGGAATTTATCATTATTTGGATTTTGAATTTATCACAACAAATAAAACTGTAAGAAATGAAACTTGGAATCTGGACTTTTATTTGAATCTTTTGATGTTGTGCATTCAATCATCATCACCGGCCCTTAAACTCTTTCGTCATTATTAACATCTACAACACAACGCAAAGGATAATATTACTATCTATCAAAAACACCACTATGCGATCATAAGCCATTACATATGTGTGCAACTACCCCACATATATGATGTAATTTGGTGCCGTGACCAGGATACTTTATGATTCTAATTCGGAATCATGGATACACAAGAAATGTATATTGTTGCGGTGTTAACATCTATTGAAGTTTTAGTGAGACTCGAATTTTGATGTGAATAATTGTGAACAGATAGGAAAATATTTTTATTTGGAAAAGAAAATGAATATCAATTTTGAAGGTGAAACACAAGTGGTTAACTTGTTAAGAATCGGCGAATTATAAATGACCCATATGGTAAAATGCTGTATATGCATATTGGGTAAATAAGCGCAATGATGTAAGACGCGGTAATTAAAGTGCACAAGGTTTAAATTGCGAGACGCGGGAATGAGGCGTTCGGGAATATTTTATTTTGCGTTTGGTTAAAGCGCACGGTTTAACATTATGATATGACGCAGAAGGCGGTGAATTTTGATAAAACATGGCACGTTGTTAAAGCGCACAATTTATCAATACGATATATTATTACTAGGCGCGAGATTACGTCGCAATGAGTTATATGAATATTATTATAAGCCGAGAGCAAAGGCGCGAGACATTGAATTTTTATTGAGCAGAGTATATATTGTTTCTGCAAATATTTTGATTATCATATTTTTCTCCTATCGATTTGCTGTTGTAATTGTAATCAATATTTACTCCGTGGTTTGAATTTAACATTTATATCATACAATGTGTAACTGAGTTGAAGAAGTTATGTTCATTTGATTAGAATTAAATTTTAAGTGTGTAATTAGTCAGCAATAAGTCGAAATGGTAGGAAGTGCTAACACAAATAATAATGATAACATAAACAAAATCATATTTCATTAAATTAGGTATTTTCTAAGGGAAATAATTCGAGTTAATTTAAGCCAGAAGTAATGTTTGCACTAAAACATTATACACACATCACGAAGGGCGACGTCAAAACAAGACACTTGCAACCATCGGTCATAACGGAAACGCTGATAACGGCTACAGAGGCAACTCAAAACACAACCACAACAGAGTTCGGGAAATGTCCTAATCCCTTTGGTCTATCCACGAATACCTTGAAATGGAGTAACAATCTCGACAAACACTACGCCATTGATACGTCCAGAATCAACACAATCTACAGACTACAAACTACACAGCAACCTCAATTACAACGTACCTATCAGCTTATACGAACTTGACAGAATTCATAAAATAATATCTGTATCAACACAGATTTCTACCATGAACCTATTTATATTGACATTCTTTACTGAACAATTGGATTACTTGTATTTACTTCTACAACAACAATACCCAACAATGTACGACGTCAATAATTACATAAACGTTCAAGATACGATTGTTTTTACAAAATGATGTCAAATTGTGAACAATACTACTTCCTTCATATGCAGTGATGACAGTTACCGACCCTACTACTTACTCTGCAAGATTACATGATCTACCTTGTGTGTGGACTCACATCACCCAACGGTACTATGCAAGATTACATCATCTACCTGGTGTGTACTCACATGCCACCTCATCAAACCTCGATTAACAAACGCAGACAATTACAACACACGACCTCTGTCAACTACTACACACGAACTCTTTGTCAACACATGGCTGAGTTCACAACTTATTTTTGACTTGCTGGATAAGTCAAACTTCATTTAAATTCAAGATCTCGCACACAGTTAATCTTGAATTTTTACAATTTCATCTACAATGAGATTCAACGTATAGATAGAATGCGCTTGGCCAAGGAGTTCACAACATTGCCATCCGGAAGTATAACGGACCAACACACAAACTCTGTGTAACCATGAACTTTTATAGTCTGGTTAATACAGTTTAGTGAGAACAACTCACAAACGCGGATGGCAAAAACAATAACAAATGCCTGAGTGACGTCATCTGCATACTATCTATACACAAGACAACCACAAATATCAACGAGGAGAATCGACCCAGATGCCGGAGATGAATGGATTACAGCGACGTCACAAGACCAAGAAACAACCTAACAGGTTAAGCATACATTTGCTGCCTGTAGAGTCTTTTTTCGTCCCAATTCAAAAGACTCGAACAAATACAACACACTCATTGCAAAAGTTGGTCACTTTAGTAAAAGCCCACAATCACATACTGTGTTAGATTTTACTTATTTAGTTATTTACACTATACTAAATATGAATAAGTCGGACAGACTAATGACTGATTATTTACTAAACACTAAATATGTGATGTGAACAAGTCGGACAGACTAATGTCTGATTATTTATTAAACACTAAATATTTGAATGTGAAGACATTATGGTGATAATTAGAAGACATTTACCGAAGATAAGTTTTTATTAATTAACAATAATTAAAGTTAATTTATGACACTTGGGCTATTCAGTGACCACAACACACACAACAATGCAACACGTAGACTAGATACAATCACCTGAACTCTTATAGTTGATATATTTTTTTCATTACATGAAAACTCATTCTAAATGGATACAATGACTTCATTAACAATTACTGACAATTTTTACAGGATGACCATTCTAGAAACGAACGGATTACTGAAAAATGTGACCTCTGATGGATGACCACAAAGAACAATTTGATTTCAATGTAGTTGTAAACTACACCCTCATGACTTAAAAAGCTTAAAAATTGAAACATCAACAATGAACAATGAATGATAATAACTTCAACTTGAATTTTAAAATGATGATAATGCTGTTATTATGATTTATTTTTAAATCTCTTTTATTACTAATTGAAATATAATTCTTCGTATTTGAATCTAGATGTCTATGAAATATTACTTGTACCACATATTATAAGTTGGAATTAATGTAATAATGTTGTTTAAATGGAATCATACAATATAAGGGAATGTACAAGGTATTGGTTTTGAGATGACAGTAAATGAGTAAACATACATGGAAGCTGAGATTATCACCCATGTCGTATAGAGTTGAATTTGAGATTGAATAAGACAACGTGAGTATATCACAAATGGAAATTGAACCATCCTTTTTCACGCAATAATATGTATGTGTGATGGGATATGACAAGAATTAAACACTTTTATTGCTATGAAGGTGGAATTTAAGGTGAAGAGATACTTTTTCTTTGAACTTTTAATTAATTGATATCTTACTGTCGATGTTGTAATACTTTAAAACCTATAATCGATATATATGAATGTTGTAATCAACTTTGGTGTTTTTGAATTTAAAGTTTAAAGTTGTTAAATGTTTAACTGGTATAAGTATTTGTCATTTTAAAAAAATATAGACTATTTCTTACATTTGTTTATTGCATTTTAGTTCGACATTAGATATATATTTAATCTCTTACTGTTATTTTTTTAAATTGAAATTGTTTTAAGTCAATTTAAATTCTAAGAAAGGGGCGTATGTAAGAGAGTAAGCCTATGCATAAGGTTATCTAAGAAATTTGGTGCAAAACTGTCAATTATATATATCAGCAAATGGGCTTAATGGGCACATTGCAGTTATATCAGTAAAACTTGGTCTGTGAGTGATACATTTGGGGACACTTTTATGTCCAAGTTAATAGACAGGTTATTGTGTTGAGTACTATTTAGTTAAGCTCTCTTAAATTAGTTTAGGATGTTGAAACATGTGAAACGGGCATTTATCTAAATAATGTTATATCACAAAAGGCGGGGTTTAACATCAATATGTAGGAATTGACGTTTCAGGTTTGATTATGATTTGGTCTTACTCTTAGGGGTTGGATTATAGACTGACAGGGAACTGTTAAAACTGCAAGGGGGCGTAGCGTATTTGTTATTTGGGCGTACTGATTATTTAGGCGTACGACGTTTGATTATTTAGGCGTAAAACTGACCTTTGGTGAAAGGAATTGTGGGACAGTTTACAATAGGATATAAAACAGTGTTTCTGATCAAACGGGAATCATTCTACCTTTTGATTCTGGATTCAACTTGACCATGAGCTGCACACTTTAAACCTTTTGTGCTCACCATCATTTATTTGCTTTTACGGACTTAGAAATATTCCACGAATATTGAAAATGGTTACTTAGGCAAAATTGACTTTACATGTGGACTGATTTTACGGATTTGGAATTTATGAAACTGATTGAATTATGACCATGCTATTTGATTTGGATTTGGAATTTATCATGATTTGGATTTTGAATTTATCACAACAAATAAAACTGTAAGAAATGAAACTTGGAATCTGGACTTTTATTTGAATCTTTTGATGTTGTGCATTCAATCATCATCACCGGCCCTTAAACTCTTTCGTCATTATTAACATCTACAACACAACGCAAAGGATAATATTACTATCTATCAAAAACACCACTATGCGATCATAAGCCATTACATATGTGTGCAACTACCCCACAGGATGGCAAAAAAACAATAACAAAGACCTGAGTGACGTCATCTTCGAACTATCTATAGCTCAGTTGGTAGAGTACTCTATTCGCACGCAAAGGAACCTAGATCGATACCGGGTAACGTTGAGATTTTTTTTTTCGTTTGTCTGGCCCTCTTGTCCACCCACCATTGATTGGTTCGTTGGGTCTGTTAGATATAGCGGAAAGTACTTTGCGATAGACTAGCGTCCTATCTAAAAGATAGCAAGCAATTGATATTGCCCGTTTCACGTCATAGAAACCGGATAAAGGCCGGCTTTACGGGGCTAGTTGCTCGAAAGGACCACGTTTAACTTGCACACAAAAAATAATTTCGAAACTGACACTTTAAAGAATTCTCAGGTTTGATCTTTTTTGCCAAGTTGAAAGTCATTGTAATCGGTCGACATTTGAAATAAAAGTTTCCTAGCAAGATGGGTAAAAAATCAAGCGATACATATATTCAGGTCTGGTATCCGAACGAAATTTGGGCCATTGTTGAAATGGACAATATTTTGCGTCATTTTTTTTTTTTTTTTTTAGATTTCCATTTACAAAAACGAGCCCATAATATTATAATAAATTGGGTTCTCAGACCTGCAAATAAGTGCACGTCGGTAAAAGCGGAACGTGTGTTGGCATAGCACAAGCTTAATGTGGGCGAGCCTGTTTGTATACACTTGAATTAAAAAGGATCTACACAAACATCTCTGTTATTTTTCAATCATTTATTTATATTACCAGATTACACAAACCTGACGTACATCGCCTATTTCAAAACATTTGAAGAATATTTATGAGATCTGTTTTTGTTTTTGTTTTTATGTTTTTTTTTGTTTTGTTTTGTTTTGTTCTTTTTGTTTGTATTTAGTTGGGGTTTTTTTGTTGCTTTTTTTTGGGGAGGAGGGGGGGTTGGGTTTTGTTTGTTTTTGTTTTTTTTGGCTTGTTTGGTTTGTTTGCGGGTTTTTTTTTTTTGTTTTTTTTTTTTTTGGGGGGGGGGGTTTGTTTGTTTGTTTTGTTTTTTTTTTTGTTTTTTTTTTTTTTTGGGGGGGGGGGGGGAGGGGGCGGTTATCTCAGTCAAACAATTTCCGGTTCTTGTGTTCAAAACTTTTGTTTTCTTTGCATTGTTTTATTTTATTTTGTTTTGTCCTTTCTTCGTTTTTCTTCTGTATTTTGTTTGTTTGTTTGTTTTTTATTGGGGGGGGGGGGGGGGTGAGTTGTTTCTTTCTTTTTTTTTCTTTTTTTTTTTTTGGGGGGGGGGGGGGGGGGGGGCGAGGGGGGGGGGGGTCGTAGTTTTGTAGATTTCAGAGGCTTTAAGGGTAGTATAACCAGCTAACTGCCGTACTCCAGAAAGAGACGTATTAAAAAAGTTTGGCCAGAAAACTCGGCCTTCAAATATCGATCGATTTTAATTACGCTCGTCTTGGGGATAATCTTAAACCTCGAACCTTATTAAAGTATTTCGCGTAGTCCCAGTCGTAGCAATTGGATCCTGAGTTTGGCACTGACTCCGTGACTTTTTATTCTCTGCTTTCATCTGTCACTTCTCCATACCCTATTTCTCTCATCATTATGAAATCACAAAATTTGCCCATTATTCTTTTGTAAAAAAATAATGTCTCTTGCCTTCTTCTAGACTCAAGTTTGCTTAAAGATAAAGATCTCAAAAAGTGTGTATAGATAGTATGCGCTTGGCTAAGAAGCTCACAACATTGTCATCCGGAAG
>NC_088370.1:30602019-30629519 GCF_034508935.2 Berghia stephanieae | reverse complement strand
ACATTGCCATCCGGAAGTATAACGGACCAACACACAAACTCTGTGTAACCATGAACTTTTATAGTCTGGTTAATACAGTTTAGTGAGAACAACTCACAAACGCGGATGGCAAAAACAATAACAAAGGCCTGAGTGACGTCATCTGCATACTATCTATAGAATCGCTCTCATTGACATCATGA
The DNA here is from genome assembly GCF_034508935.2 of Berghia stephanieae. Lineage (NCBI taxonomy): Eukaryota > Metazoa > Mollusca > Gastropoda > Nudibranchia > Aeolidiidae > Berghia > Berghia stephanieae. The sequence continues at coordinate 30,629,337 of NC_088370.1, read as the reverse complement.
CTTAGATTGTACTAGACCGAGGTGTATATATATGCAGGTCTGACCTCCGAACATCCTTATGGGCCTAGTTTAACATTATTGTAATGGACAATATTTTGCGTCATTTTAAAAAAGATTTCCATTACAACAATGAACCCATAAGGAATTGGGTTATCAGACCTGCAAATAAGTGCACGTCGAACTAGACCCTACTAATTATGTTTTTCTCATTGAAAAAACAACTGGTTCAAACGTTAGCTAATTAACGATCTATAAATATCAAGGACAATTCCTTGCATCATAAAGTAGTGGATTTCTCGTATATTTTTAAGCACTGCGTTTCATATTGTTTTTAACAACAAATGAATATACTTCACGTATGTTAATCACAGGATTGACGGGCGATATCGAGAGATATTCATCACAAAATAAAGGTGAAATATTATACAATTCTTTAATCTCTTTGTATATATTAAACGAGTTATTTTCATCATGCCCAATCACACAACGAGCTTGCACGATAAATATATTACGAGTTGAATAAATACAAAGAAATGAAAGAATACTTTCATTTCACCCTTACCAGTAAGATTATTAGATATTTTATTATCAAATGATTGTATGGTATTAGTACGTATATTCACCATAATTTGTATCTTTCTCCTGTTTGAATGACAATTTGACCCAAAACTAAAAACGTTGGATTTGTATTCATGAGCACCAAAGGATTATTTATAATTGCCAATCATCTCTGTCTTTTACACCTTATTTCACACCAATAAGATGTACAAAAGTGTTCAACGCGTTCAAAGCATTATTCAATGATTACGTGCTTACTAAGAAATGATAGGGTTTTCCGATGAGAGGGGTGCAATAATATAGGATTCTAACACTCGCTTTTTGGAATTTCAGACGTGTTCCCAACAACTACACGACTTTGCAAGTGCGCGTTGGGAACAAAGTTCGAATTCCAAAAAGCGTAAGAGTGTAAGAAATCATTTATTCTAACCTTCAATCGATTCCGATTTCGTCATCTTTGAATACAAGACATGTTCAAAACACTTAAATGATACTTCTTTTTAAAGAATGAAATTTTAACGTGAAATTTAACTATTTTAATCTGACGTCACAAATTATTATTGTAAATGTTGTTGCTCGAAGCTCTAAGAAATAAATAACAATGTGAAATTGAATGTAAGATTCAATTTGATATACGAAAACAGATAAAATGGACGTTTCGAGTTTCCCCTTTATCAACAAAACAGGATGAATGAAACACTACAGACTAATGAGATAATGTGGAAGAGGCGTTGTTAAGATGCATAAACAAAAACATTGATGGGGAATTTAAATAATTTCACATTCTTATAAATTATATTTTGAAAACCTGATATCATTACTTATTACTATTATTTAGGGAGGGGGGTAGAATAATACGTATTACATTCGTATTCACCCACTTCCCCTTTTTACTACAACAACTCATAATTTGTGTCCCACCGTCTCTAAACGGTATTATGTCGGGATGACTCGGGTGAAAAAATGGAACTTATTGACAAAAACATGAAACTTGGGGTTTGTTTCGATTTGTTATGTAAGAGAATGGAGAACACTTTTTCACTATGCCAAAGCCCAAAAATTGGTATTCACTATCAATTTAATTCTAAAGTCACTTTTCGGGGTCCAATTCATCCCGACATAATACCGTTTCGAGACGAAGGGTCACATTTGTGTGAGTAAATCCGTGGCCTTCTTTAACTCACGGATTGATACTAACCCCCAAATATTCGTCGTATATGAAGACGGGAATAAAACTTAATTGGGACTTGTAATCAATAGCTCAACCAATACTCTTCAACAGTCGTAACGTCACTTCCTTCCTAATGACGCATGGTAACTTAGTAACACTGGCTCTAATCTATCGGAACAATGGCGGACGCCGTATGAAATATTTCTCCGGCGAGCATAAAAGCGTATCCAGAGGGGAAAAAAAACATACATTTGATCATGTTTTGACTTTTACACATTCTGATCACAAGACATATGAAAAGTTGTAGCCAACATGAATAAAAAGTAATGATTTTCTTTGTTTAGAACAAAGATGGCCGCCGTTGCCGGGCGGCGTTACATCAGACTACTGAATCCAATTGAGTCATCTGTTTCCTTGACAACCTCTAAGAACTACTCTCTTTACTTTTCACGTTCGTTTGGTGATCGTTGTCTTCTTTTGTGACGTCATTTTTTTGGTCAGTGTCATGCCTAAAGTTGAGGAAGGCGACGGCAAAACAGGAATGGGAGATGAGAGCAATAATTCTGCATTGTGTCCAAGCGACGCCCCGACTTGAAAATAGTTATCATTACTTTATCGCGTGTGCCTTACTGTAAAATTCTAATGTCCTGGGTGGTAAAACTTGAAAACAACCGCAAAACATCTCAGCGATAATGGGAGCGATCTATAGACAGTTCAAAGATGACATGACGTCACTCAGGTCTTTGTTATTATTTTTTGCCATCCGCGTTTATGAGTAATGCTCACTGAACTGTATTAACCTGACTATAAACGTTCATCGATACACACCGTTTTGTGTGTTGGTCCGTTATACTTCCGGATGGCAATGTTATGAGCTTCTGAGCCAAGAGCATACTATCTATAGATAGAATGCGCTTGGCCAAGGAGTTCACAACATTGCCATCCGGAAGTATAACGGACCAACACACAAACTCTGTGTAACCATGAACTTTTATAGTCTGGTCAATACAGTTTAGTGAGAACAACTCACAAACGCGGATGGCAAAAACAATAACAAAGGCCTGAGTGACGTCATCTGCATACTATCTATAGATAGAACAAAGATGACGTCACACAGGCCTTTGTTATTGTTTTTTGCCATCCGCGTTTGTGAGTTGTTCTCACTAAACTGTATTAACCAGACTATAAAAGTTCATGGTTTTGTGTGTTGGTCCGTTTTACTTCCGGATGGCAATGTTGTGAACTCCTAGGCCAAGCGCATTCTATCTATATTCATGTTTTCGTCCAGCCTTGTCATCAACCACACGGTCTGTTGCTGTAAAACGATTGGATATTCCTTAGGGTATCTCAACACGCTGCTTTGTTTATGAAAGTTGTAAACATACTCATGAGTCATGCTGAGCAAAATGACCAATTGTAACGTTTGATATTACTCAAACTGTGAACACTTTTCACTATGTGGGTCATTTTGAGCACACTTTGCAATGTGACTAATGACCTCGAGCATATGGCATTGTAATATAGATAGTTCGAAGATGACGTCACTCAGGCCTTTGTTATTGTTTTTGCCATCCGCGTTTGTGAGTTGTTCTCACTAAACTGTATTAACCAGACTATAAAAGTTCATGGTTACACAGAGTTTGTGTGTTTGTCCGATAGTATAACGGACCAACACACAAACTCTGTGTAACCATGAACTTTTATAGTCTGGTTAATACAGTTTAGTGAGAACAACTCAAAAACGCGGATGGCAAAAACAATAACAAAGGCCTGAGTGACGTCATCTGCATACTATCTATAGATCATGCCCATTCATATAATTTAGGATTCATTAGGTCTAGAAAAATCTAAAACTGTTTGCAAAGATTCGTGACAATACATCATATAGTTTGAGAGAAGCGGTTCAGACGTGTGACCATTTATTTGGAACGGACTATAGATAGAATGAAGTTGACGTCACTCGGATCTTTGTTATTGTTTTATGCCATCCTCGTTTATGAGTAATTCTCACTTAACTGTATTAACCTAACCATAAAAGTTCATGGTTACACAGTGTTTTGTATGTTGGTCCGTTATACTTCCGGATGGCAATGTTGTGAGCTTCTTAGCCAAGCGCATACTATCTATAACAGCGTTGTCTCCGTCTTTTGTAAAAGCACTGTACTGTCCAGGCGTCATGTCTCAATCTCCATTTTAAGCGTGGTATAGATAGTATGCGCTTGGCTAAGAAGCTCATAACAATGCCATCCGGAAGTATAACGGACCAACACACAAAACTGTGTGTATCTATGAACGTTTATAGTCGGGTTAATACAGTTCAGTGAGCATTACTCATAAACGCGGATGGCAAAAAACAATAACAAAGACCCGATTGACGTCTTCGAACTATCTATTGATTTGCGACTTCTCGTGAAGCACGAAAAATAGAACTAAAGTGGCCAAAATATTTTTTTCCTTGTGATAATTTTGTGCTGTGCGCAGAGCCGAAAAAGATCACAACATTCGCCAGTCGGATATAGATAGAATGCGCTTGGCCAAGGAGTTCACAACATTGCCATCCGGAAGTATAACGGACCGACACACAAACTCTGTGTAACCATGAACTTTTATAGTCTGGTTAATACAGTTTAGTGAGAACAACTCACAAACGCGGATGGCAAAAACAATAACAAAGGCCTGAGTGACGTCATCTGCATACTATCTATAGCTTACCACACAAAATTTATGTATAGATAGAATGCGCTTGGCCAAGAGTTCACAACATTGCCATCCGGAAGTATAACGGACCAACACACAAACTCTGTGTAACCATGAACTTTTATAGTCTGGTTAATACAGTTTAGTGAGAACAAACTCACAAACGCGGATGGCAAAAATAATAACAACAGGCCTGAAGTGCGTCATCTTTGAAACTATCTATAACCTTGGACGTTTATGGTCTGATTAATACAATTAGTGAGAACTACTCATATAATTGGCTGGATCAAAACAATAACAAAGAGCTGAATGAAGTCAACTTCGTTCCTTCTATATAGTATCAATCCACAGTTCTATTCAGTACTGTCTATTAGACAAGGCACAGTCGCATAATATAGAAGGAACGATTTTGACGTCACTCAGTTCTGTTATTTTTAGCCAGCCATTTTCATGATTAGTTCTCACTAAACTAGTGAGAGCGACTCATAACAATGGCTGGCTAAGAACCATAACAAAGAGCTGAGTGACGTCAATTTCGTTCCTTCTATACACTTGAAATTTGTTTCTGGTTTTCGAAACTTTCTATCTTCAGTTGGGTGATTTCTTCTCATTGCGTTTAGTTTTTTTGTTTTTTTTGTTTTTTTTTTTTTTAAGTATGTCCAACTTTAAAAGGATTGATAGATGGAATGAAATTGACGTCACTCAGTCCTTTTGTTATTGTTTGTAGCCAGCCATTGTATGAGTAATTATTACTAATTTCTTTCAATTAGACCATTGAAGATCGTTTTAGATTACACATTATTCCACTCCTCTCACTAAATAGTAAAGCGTAAGGATATCAAGTTTACAACAATAATTTGTGACGTCAGATTATTAAACGTTGAATTTCACTAATATTTGATTTTTTGAAAAAGGAGGTAGATCTATATGGACGTCTATCTTTTAAATATTTTTGAAAATGTCTTTTTCTCAGAGATGACGAAATCGAAATGGGTTGAGGGGTATCTAGAATAAGATATTTCTGACACTCTTGCGTTTTGGAATTCGAACTTTGTTCCCAATGCGCACTCGCAAGCTCGTGCACGTCCGGAATTCCAAAAAGCAAGAGTGTAAGGATCGTATAGATAGTATGCGCTTGGCTAAGAAACTCATAACATTGCCATCCGGAAGTATAACTGACCAACACACAAAACTGTGTGTTTCCATGAACGTTTATAGTCGGGTTAATACAGTTTAGTGAGCATTACTCATAAAGGCGGATGGCAAAAAACAATAACAAAGACCCAAGTGACGTCATCTTCGAACTATCTATAGACAGTATGCGCTTGGCTAAGAAGCTCATAACATTGCCACCCGGAAGTATAACGGACCAACACACAAAACTATGTGTAATCATGAACTTTTGTAGTCTGGTTCATACGGTTTAGTGAGAAGTACTCATAAACGTGGATGGCAAAAACAATAACAAAGACTTGATTGACTTCATCTTCGTTCTATCTATATTGTTTTGTGTGTTTGTACGTTATAGATAGATTGCGCTTGGCCAAGGAGTTCACAACATTGCCATCCGGAAGTAGGACGGACCAACACACAAACTCTGTGTACCCATGAACTTTTATAGTCTGGTTAATACAGTTTAGTGAGAACAACTCACAAACGCGGATGGCAAAAACAATAACAAAGGCCTGAGTGACGTCATCTGCATACTATCTATAGATAAAATGAAGTTGACGTCACTCAGGTCTTTGTTATTGTTTTACCCATTCACGTTTATGAATAATTCTAAAAACATGTTTTTGTTTATTAATCTTGACAACGCCACGACCACATTATCTCATTCGTCTGTAGTGTTTCTTTCATTCACATGTTTTGTTGATAAAGGGGAAATCCGAAACATCCATTTTATCTGTTTTCGTATATTAACTTGGAGCTTACATTCAATTTCACATTGTTATTTATTTCAATATATTGTTTGGGTATGTTTGTTTTGTTTCTTTATTTCTTTATTTTTTTTTTTGGTTGGTTGTTTTTTACTTAATGTATCTACCACGGATTCAGAAAATTGATTGAGTGAAACCGATGAGAATGGAAATGAAATATACATGTAAATGTAAAGCAGTCTCGAGAGCCACTATGTAAATATGTAAATATGTAAATATTGGAGCGGTGGAGATAAATTAGATTATCTATCTTTACCGTTATAAATGGATTGTGTTAATGTTTAAATATGAATAATATCTTATCATTGAATAATAATTATTGTCGTAAAAGCATTTGCATTGTGGGAGGTCATGTTTCCTGCATCTTATTGGATGACGTCACAATGAGATTCATTAGACGTATCTGCTATTCTTTTAACTTTTTAGTCTTTTTGTTTTGGTGGGGGGGGGGGGGGTTAATGTGATCTAGTGGTATGGCACTCGCCTTCGGATCGAAACGTCGTGGGTTCTAGTCCCGCTCGCTCTGAGCGGCGCGTAGTTGAGTCCTTGAAAAAGACTCTCACTGTCCTCAGGAGTAAAATGAGTACATTGCCCCGAATAGAGTTGTCTCTGTCGGAAAATATATGTAATATCGCCTAGCAGGCGCCATGAGTTGTTGTTTAATAGGTTAATGCACCGCTTTGTGAGGTATTGTTAATTGGCCGAAGACTTGACTTTTTACCCATTATTTTGGTCAGTGTCAGGCTATAAGTTTACGAACCTATGGTCAAGCTATGAATTTAGGAAAGTTACGTAAGCCAGAAAACTTTTTTATTGCACAAATCGATTAATTACGATTAAAATGTCAAACCAATTCAGACTTGACACTTCCTTGCGTTTTGGAATTCGAACTTTGTTCCCAATGCGCACTCGCAAGCTCGTGCACGTCCGGAATTCCAAAAAGCAAGAGTGTAAGAATCGTATAGAAAGTGTGCGCTTGGCTAAGAAACTCATAACATTGCCATCCGGAAGTATAACGGACCAACACACAAAACTATGTGTAATCATGAACTTTTGTAGTCTGGTTCATACGGTTTAGTGAGAAGTACTCATAAACGTGGATGGCAAAAACAATAACAAAGACTTGATTGACTTCATCTTCGTTCTATCTATATTGTTTTGTGTGTTGGTACGTTATAGATAAAATGAAGTATTGCACGTCCCAACTCAGTGCTTTTTATTGTTTTTAGTAGAACAACTCAATCAACGCTTATATGATATATCTAAAAAACACTGTTTGTTTGTTTTATTATAATCTATGTGACACAACGCCACGACCACATTATCTCATTCGTCTGTAGTGTTTCTTTCATTCACATGTTTTGTTGATAAAGGGGAAATCAGAAACGTCCATTTTATCTGTTTTCGTATATTAACTTGGAGCTTACATTCAATTTCACATTGTTATTTATTTCAATGTTGGTTGGTTGTTTTTTACTTAATGTATCTACCACGGATTCAGAAAATTGATTGAGTGAAACCGATGAGAATGGAAATGAAATATACATGTAAATGTAAAGCAGTCTCGAGAGCCACTATGTAAATATGTAAATATGTAAATATTGGAGCGGTGGAGATAAATAAGATTATCTATCTTTACCATTATAAATGGATTGTGTTAATGTGTAAATATGAATAATATCTTATCAGTGAATAATAATTATTGTCGTAAAAGCATTTGCATTGTGGGAGGTCATGTTTCCTGCATCTTATTGGATGACATCACAATGAGATTCATCAGACGTATCTGCTATTCTTTTAACTTTTTTGTCTTTTTGTTTTGGTGGGGGGGGGGGGGGGGGGTTTAATGTGATCTAGTGGTATGGCACTCGCCTTCGGATCGGAACGTCGTGGGTTCTAGTCCCGCTCGCTCTGAGCGGCGCGTAGTTGAGTCCTTGAAAAATACTCTCACCGTCCTCAGGAGTAAAATGAGTACATTGCCCGGAATAGAGTTGTCTCTGTCGGAAAATAGATGTAATATCGCCTAGCAGGCGTCATGAGTTGTTGTAAGTAGTGCTCGAGAAAACACAGGATCCCATTGCCTGAAGACTTGTCTTTTGACGCCATTTAATAGGTTAATGCACCTCCTTGTGAGGTATTGTTAATTGGCCGAAGACTTGACTTTTTACCAATTTTTTTGGTCAGTGTCAGGCGATAGATAGTATGCGCTTGGCTTAGATGCTCCTAACATTGCCATCCAGAAATATAACGGACCAACACACAAAACTGTGTGTATCCATGAACGTTTATAGTCTGGTTAATACAGTTCACTGAGAATAACTCACAAACGCGGATGGCAAAATAAAACAACAAAGGCTTGAGTGACGTCATCTTCGAACTATCTATTGAAGAAGAATTGTCAAGTTTAAGACATTTTTGACAAATTGGGAATTTAATTAAATTTTGTAGTTTAATTTTTCTTACTAATTACCCCCCCCCCCCCCCCCCCCAATAAAATAAGGAAAGAAAGAAAGAAAAAAAAAACACAATGTGTTTTTCAGAGGATGACAAAAGGTAAAGAAATGAAAGCCTCAATTTATTGAACGAAGACAGATAATGTTGACTTTATGGGTTTCCCCTTTATCAACAAATACAATAGAGGGGAAAACCTGAAACGTCCACATTATCGTTCTTCGTTTAAAAAATGGAAGCTTTCATTTATTTCTTTTTTGTTTTTAAGGGTTTTACGGCGCTTGCAACACATTAAGGTCATATCAGCGCCTGGGTCTGGACAAAACCAAGTAATCTCATTCCAAGACAAAGACGGAAAGCATGTTGGAAAACATAATATATAAGGGGTTAGAAGACACAGTAAGTGCCTCCCTGCCCACTATGGGAGAGATTTCATTTCATTACTTTTTGTCATGTATTCCTACAACCTTCAAGCAGAAGCATTTTCATTTGTAAGAGGATGGTAAACTATGAAATCTGCGTTGGAAATCAATCAAGGACGAAAGGGGTTGGGGGTGGGTGGAAAGGGGGGGGGTGATTCTATTCAACACGTAAATCTAGTGTTGTATAATATGTTAGAAATTATAATGAGAATCATAATTATCACCAATCAGATACATGACAAACCTATACGTGTGATAATGATCAATCTGCATGAATATCACAGATGAATTATCATAAGCTTTTATCTTAACTAAGAAATGAATAGCTCCGTATAATTATCATCAATGTGAGCACTACTGTTGTATTGAAGGACAAGTTTTCTGACAGACATTTGAATTACAAGTTGCTTTTTTTTTTGGAGCACGGCACACCAAGCTGTCATAATTTGACTGTAAAAACTATAATATTTTTAAAATCAATATATATATATATATATATATATATATATATATATATATATATATATATATATATATATATATGTACGTGTGTGTGTGTGTGTGTGTGTGTGTGTGTGGTTGAGGGAAAAAACAACATTGGCGCCAACTGATCACGACATTCCACCCGGATACTACGATACAGAATACCTTCCTGAAGATTCCTTCAATGGATGAAACAACGTTGAAGGAGGATATAACTGAATGAGGTGAGGATAATAAATTTTAAAAAATATATACCAATAAAGAAATAAGTTATATATATATAATATATATATATATATATATATAATATATATAATATTATATATATATATTATATAATATATATAATATATATATATATAGTACTCACAACATCCGCCAGCAGGACATAACGCACCAACACACAGAAACCATAAACATTTATAGTCTGATAGAATTTAGTAAGAACTACTCATAAAATGGCTAGCTTAAATCAACAACAAAAATCTGAGTGACGTCAATTTAATCTTTTTCATATTTTGACATTTTTGTTTATTTGTTTGTTTGTTTGTTTGTCTGTTTTGGGTGTTTTATTGGGGTGGGTGTGCTGCCTCGTGTCCGGCCTTTAAGATGCTTATATTATTTTTATTTTCAACATCGGATGTTGTGGCATTTTGTATTGTGAACTTTAAAAAGAAATAGTTGGGGAGAAAAACAAAATGAATAAAAAGTGATTTTAAAAAACAAGAATTAAAACAAAAACAAAAAACAAACAAGAAAAAAGCAACCCCCAAAATTACTCACACATTAAAGTATTTATATCAATAAAATCAATGTTGTTGTTTTGTTGGTTTTTTTTTTTTTTTTTTTTTTTTTTTTTTGCAAACCTTTAAGCTTTGAATTTGTGGGGGTTTTTTTGCCCCAAAGTACATTCCCCTGGATAGAAATCTGATGTTGGTCTGAATCCTATCCAGGCGAAAGTGCTTTGGGGTCATCAGTGCAGGATACGCTGGGCGGTTGGCAAAAAAAAAAAAAGGGGGGGGGGGTAATAATCTTGGATTTGTATCAAAGCCATTTGCTCACTGTCAAATAAATGCACTATCGATTGATCCATCTCTCTCTCTCTCTCCTGCCAGCATTAGTTTGCAATTGGGTTAAATACTAATCTGTCTGAACACGATCGCTGAACATCGCGTCCATTCAGAGAACAGAGAGTTTCGTTGGGTTTGTTTATTTATTTTTCGGAGTGGTGTCTCTCAGGGTAGTCTCCTGAGACTACTCTTTTTCATTATGCATAATAATGATTTGCCCAAAGTGATTTGTTTTAGAGGTAAAATATTTGCTGATAATATCAAATGACATTTGTCAACAAATAGGGGATTTTGAAATGCCAGAGATTGCAATCTATTCACTATTTTGATGAAGTGAGGCATGACAATTCTACTTGCTCGGCTCATTGGTCTAGTGGTATGACATTTTCCTTCAGACAGGTAGGTCCCTGGTTCGAGCCATGGCATAGGCGGCGAAAAGTTGAGTCCTCGGGAAAAGGTTCTTTACTCAAATTCTCTGACCACAATCAAGTATAAAATTAATTACCTGACTAATAATGGCGTTAATTCTCTGACCAAAATCAAGTATAAAATTAATTACCTGACTAATAACGGCGTTAATTCTCTGGCCACAATGAACTATAAAATGATTACCTGAATAATAACGGCGTTAATTCTCTGGCCACAATCAACTATAAAATGATTACCTGAATAATAACGGCGTTAATTCTCTGGCCACAATCAGGTATAAAATGATAACCTGGCTAATAACGGCGTTAATTCTCTGGCCACTTCAGGTATAAAATGATAACCTGACTAATAATAACGGCGTTAATTCTCTGGCCACAATCAGGTATAAAATGATAACCTGACTAATAATAACGGCGTTTTCTCTGTTGAAAATTAAAATTGTAAAAGCACCTTTCACGCGTCATGTGTCGTCCTACTTGTTAAAGATTGATCCTGGTTTGGTACACATTGTAAAATACTTAGATAACATTAAGTGGATATTATATATAATATGTGTCAGTGGATGACATAATCAGTCCAAAGGTGAAAATTTGGTATTTGCATTTTTTTTCATTATTTTAATCTTTATTTGAAGTAAGTCGGGTGATTTTTGATGAAGTTATGATCAGGTGTATGGGAAAGGTATCCCTCAACTTTTCTCAAATTTCATACTCTTTCAACTTGACTAGCAGTAAAAAATATTTAAAAGTGAAATTAATATTTCCTGAAGATGTACAAAAAACGGTTGATTTAATCATTTATGACAAGAACTCATTTTTGATTTTAAGAATGACCTTCTAACTAATTTTGGCAAAATCTCAGTTCAAACCTTTTCACCATCCGACTCATTGTGTCATTCACTGTAACATATTATATACTATATCAAAAGATAATTTTTAAAACTTAAACTTTAATTCTTCATGGTGTATAATAATAATAAGACATTAATACAGAAACGGTACTGATGAAAATTTTAAAACCATTTACAAATGTACTGCTGTTGACTAAAACGTGTCTTTGAGGACTAGTGGTATGACTCTTCTCGCCTTCGGCTGGGGAGGTCTTGGGTTCTGAGCGGTGCACAAGCTCCAATGTATCTAAAATTATCACTTTTTTGGATCATTACAAGAAAGGATACAAGGGATAATATTCACACCTTTGTTTTTATCATATTTTCAACCAATTGAACTATGTATCAAATACATAATTGCTAACATTTGTTATAAATGCATCAACAAAATTTCTCCTTCATCATATAGTTCCAGAATTGAGAGTTTTTGCCAAATGAGGGTCATTTAAAACGATCAATCTTTAAAGGACGAGTTTCCTGGCCAAATATTTAAATGCAAGTTTTTCAAGAGTGCGGCAATTAAATGATATACCATCTTGATAAAATTAATGATTATAATAATTATTACAGTTATCTGCCATTTCTCCTTCAGTTACATTTATTAGTGGCGAAAATGGTAAGTGGTTGCGTAATAAATAAAAAAAGTGACACCCACAAAAATGATGAGATATATTTTTTTAAATTTTCCACTAAAATGCGACGTTATATTCTGATATAATTCGACTCAATTGGGAACAAACGTGTGATCTTAAATAAATAAAAAAAACAGGTTCTAATCTTTTTTGAAGTGTAAAACCACACAACCAGAGGACAGTATTTAAACATTGTGTAATTGATATTCTGGTTTCAGAGTGATGGTATCTTATTTTAGGGTCGTCAATAAAGATATTCCACCCTCGCTCTTTTACGTCCCGTAATCTTAAATATCTGCCTGTACACACCCTGCTACTAAAAATAGTTATGAGACCAAACGATTGAAAATGTAGCCCATTCATTATTAGTCCTCCGTAGGACTGGTTAGACACTTCCAATGATTTTGGAACCAAAAAAGTTGAAGGTGAGACGTCACGATTTCAAAATAATTCAATTTCATTTATGGGCTTACTCCAGTTTTCACATCATTTGAAGGGTAATGTAAATGTTGCTGCTCGAAGCTCAAAGAAGTAAATAACAATGTGAAATTCAATGTAAGCTTCAATTTAATATACAAAAGCAGATACAATGGGCGTGTGAACTTTACAATTATAAAACGAATAAGAAGTAATAATTTTGAATAACCAGCTTATTTATTTAAAAATGAATCAAGTAGGCAAATGGATGAGTTATTGAGTTATTAATTTCTTGAATTCTGTTTGTTTGTTTTTTTTTGTCTTCAAGTTTTATACGGCATATAGAGCTCGCTTCACTTCCACCGTGATTTTTTAAGACGCGTCTGAGTGTAATGACCAATGAAAAATGCTCAGACATTTTTGTGTATAATCAAAATTAGATTGTACACATGTGCTTTTTTATTCTTAAAATGCTTGTAAATAATTTTAACAGGAAATGAATACCTCACTCAGAAACAGAAACGATAATCAGAGGCAACAAAAGAGTAAAAACTAATTACTTTAATTAATAAATAATTATAAATAAATTAATATAAATAAATAATTCGCGCTCAAATAGAAAGCGATCAAATGATCAGAGAAAAAAATAATATCAAAAATACATTGTTCAATTCTTCCTCATAATAAATAAAATTTATTATAACAATAAAAACTGAAAGGCCTGGTTGGGGGTGTGTATTTAGAATTTGCAGCAGAAGTGGAAAACGTTTATATTTATTTATTTATTCATTTATTTTTCTTATATATTTATCCATTTATCTATTTATTTATGTGTAAACTGAGTCAACGGGTTGTTCTAGTCGGAGTCTTGGTCTATCTGGCTGTCAACCACGATATTACGTTATCAATATAATATTTTATTATTACCTTTGAAAAAACATAACTGCACTTAATCACATACATGGATAAGATATTGAAAAAAAATGAAAACAATCAAATGAATGAAGCAAAATTTCTGATTGAAATTGGTTTAAACATTTCTAGAACATTATAAACTTAACTTACGCAGAAGTCTTTGCGGACTGTTACACTGTAGAGCCGAGTGGGTTAGACAAGCTTACCATTTTTTCTCGTTTTCCTACACTGGTTCGAATCATCTTCCTCGTTTTCTTTTTCTAATTGTTTCTCATTTTTTTTGGATTTGATTATTTTGTTTCCAAGCAAGAATTTTTAAATATTTTTTCTCCGATCATTTGATCGCTTTCTGAATGAGCAAGATTTATTTATGTATTTATATTATTTATTTATTTATTTATTTATTTATTTATTTATTTATTTATTTATTTATTTATTTATTTATTTATTTATTCATTTATTTAATTAGTTATTATTTGTTTATTTATTTATTTATTTATTTATTTATTTATTTATTTATTTATTTATTTATTTATTTATTTATTTATTTATTTATTTATTCATTTATTTATTTAGTTATTATTTATTTATTTATTCAATCAGTTTGTACCATCGTGCACTTATTTACAGGTTTGATAACCTAAATCCGTATGGACTCATTGTTGTAATGGAAATCTCAAACAAAAGAGGCAAAATATTGTCCATTACAACTTACAACAATGTTAAACTAGGCCCATAAGTGGATTCGGATGTCAAACCTGCATATATATATATATATATATATATATATATATATATATATATATATAGACACACACATAAACACACACACACACGCACACACACACACACACACACACACGTCGGTTTGTACTTTTTTATTGCCTCTGAGTATTTGTTCTGTTTTTGAGTAAGGTATTCAGAAGGAAAAAAAAAAGATTTAAAAGAAGAAAAAAAGGGTGGGACATTTATCATTTGCAACATTCTGTAGAAAGAAGGCAAAATAAATAAATGGATAATTCGGACAAGTGGCACACAAAGGAATCGAATCCACGGTGCCAATCTCCAGCCTTCTTCTTCTTCTTCTTCGTTCCTCTGATGGACATCTATGGCTGCAGTCCGATATCTGCTATGAAGTCTGTGGTCCGCTTTAGGTCCTCAGCCTCACCATAGAGCTTTGTGTTGAGTGTTGTAGGGCCTTCTGAAACAGACGTTTCGGCCACGCCATCCACATGGATGACGACGACTAGAATATATAGTAAGCCACTATCCCTCGACTGATTTGTTGTTTGGGCACATTCTTTTTTACTTTTATTGATATTTTATTTACTTTACTTATAGAATATTTTCATATTTCTATATGCATTTCGAAAGTTTTCGTATTCTCGAATGTGAATCATCATCATCATCAAGTGCCAAGCCTGTTGCAGACATCGGCGATCATGTCCCTCCAACCATATCTGTCCTCGGATCTTCTCAATAGCTCGATTCCTGTTCCTCCTCCACCAATCCATCCGTTCAGATTGTCAATGTAATCTATCCTCTGTCTCCCTCTTCTTTTCTTCCCAGCAACTTTACCCATAAGTAGTACAATCTTTTCAATTCCGTTTTCTTTTCTGTAAATATGTCCGAGAAATTTTAACTGTCTTTTTCTGATGGCGTTTACCAAAGTTGGTCGTACTCCAATTTCTTTTAATACCTCCTCGTGAACGTGATTTTTTTTTTTAAAAGAGCGGAGTTTCAACAGTTGCATCTGTTTATAATCATCGTTGATTTATACATAGACCCGTCTGGGTCTTTTCCCCGTTCATTATTCTCGGACGCGTCTGTAAAATAATCACAGCGGATGCGAAGCCAGTTTTACGGGACATGTCATACAAAACTTGAATTTAAAAAAGGGAAGTCGAGAAATAAATAACTCAATTAATTAACTTAATTCAATAAAAAAAAGAATAAGCTGGTTATTCAAAATAATTATTACTTTTTATCCGCCTTACAATCCCAATCCACCGTTGGTTCTGTTACCCCTGTCACCATGGACAAGAAATAAATCACAAACAAAAGGCATTATTTTTAATATTATCGAGTCATAAACAGAACGATTGAAATGTTTATTACTAGACTAGTTTCGACAACGTAATAGATAACTGACGCATTTTTCAATGCGAGATAGTTCGAAGATGAGGTCACTCAGGTCTTTGTTATTGTTTTTTGCCATCCGCGTTTATGAGTAATGCTCACTGAACTGTATTAACCCGACTATAAACGTTCATGGATAAACACAGTTTTGTGGGTTGATCCGTTATACTCCCGGATGGCAATGTTATGAGCTTCTTAGCCAAGCGCATACTATCTATATGCGATGAATATTGATGAAATAACTCGTGACTCGTTAAGAAGATGATAGTAAAAAGGACAGTCATATCAATAGCTTGCCCCGTTTAGCAACAAGAGGTCATGCGACCATTAAGTACGTACCATCAATTGTTCCAAGAAAGCAAGTAATATTTTTTAAAAGTTCACGTTAATTGACATGTCTTTAATGACGTTTATTTTGTCTTGTATCTATTTAAGTCGTAAGCAAGATTACAGAATTGCTCTTGATAGCATCAAGGCCTTTTTCGTTATGAATAAGTCGAGTGTAACACTTTATATTTATATGATTGATAGAATGAGTTTTTTCATACTTTATTCAATGTTCATATTCCTTTAAATACCACAGAAAAAGAAATTACAACCAGTTGTAACAACCAAGAAGCTAATTATAAAAGCGTGTTGTTTTCTTCAAAGCCTTGAAGCTCATGGAGCCGGACTTTATTACTGTTTCTATAGCGAGAAACGGACAATTGCTTGCTACCCTTCGGATTGGACGCTAGTCTATCGCAAAGTAATATCCCCCCCCCCCCCCCCCATCCCCCTCCCAGATCTAACTGACCTAGCTACCCATTTACTGATGGGTGGACAGGGGAGGGGGGTCGAAAAAAAATCCCGACTGCACCTGGAATCGATCTAGGCCACTTTGAGTGTGAAGCGAGTGCTCATCCAACTGAGCTATCGGGACCCCCGTGTTATTTTCGTCACTGTTCTTTTATCCGTAACAAACTTCGAAAGGCAGATAATTTCAAAACACAAAATAAAAATATGAAAGAAAATTCTTCAAATCCTTACCTTTGTTTTTAGAAATCTTTCTCAGCAGCTGATGTTCTTTTCTTCAGTATTCTTGGAAGCGGCTTGAGTAATAAGATTTTGAACAAATGTCTTTGCGTGCCCTTGTTCCTTGTTTCAGTTCCTTCTAAAACCAGGATACTTCTGACGAATTCCAATTTTTTTGGTTTATTCCTGTCAACTTTTTTAAAAATGGATTTTCTCTTTTTTCAAATTTCTTAAAGTCAACTTTTATCTTGTTTCTGGTGTGTTTTAAAACATAATCTGCATCCTTTTTTCTGTTGAAATTAATAATGACGTCACGCCAGTCTTTGTGTTTGCATCAATGGTTTGTATTTTTAATAGATTTTATTTGAAACAAGACAAACTATATCGGACTACTAATGAACGCTATTTCTAATGACTGGTGGGTGTGGGTACCTCATTGACTTCTGATGTAGAATGTAGTTGCTGGAGTTTATATAGATGAGGAGGGTGTGTCGGTGAGTGGGTGGGTGGGACAAAGTGAAGAGAATGTCAGTTGTCGGCTCAAGCCATGATGTGGGACGGGAGGGGAGAGGAGGGGAGGGGAGGGAGTGACGATACTTGCTGAGAGTATTCTAATATATTATTTCTTTATCTGGGGGATAGAGATGTGGACTATTATATTTTGAGCGTAGGTTTCATCTAGAAAATGATTTATAATGGTCAGCTAAATAGGTAGGTAGGTAGGTAGGTAGATAGATAGATAGATAGATAGATAGTTCGGTAGGTTGATAGATAGATCCAAGCTAAATATCAAAGGAGATAGTTTAGTAGACGGGTTGATAGATCGAAATATAAGTGCGGAGGTAGATAGCTTAGTAGACAAGTTGATGAATAGATCTGCAGATAAATAGGTAGATTAGTAGATAGGCTGATAGACAGATCGGCAGACATGTTGTAGGTTAGTAGATAGGTGGATAGATAGATAGGAAGATAGGTTGGTGGATTAGTAGATAGGTGGATAGCTAGATCGGCAGATTGGTTGGTGGTATATATAGGTCGGCAGATAGATTGGTATGTTAGTAAATAGATGGATAAATAGATCGGCAGATAGATTGATATGTTAGGCAGATAGTCAGTTAAGTAAATTGCAGCATTTGTATGTGGTCACAGTTCTGTACAAGGGGTCACTAACCAACAGCAACTTTTAACACATAGGGCGAGACATGACGCCTGTTAGGCGATTTAACCATTTGTTTTCGCATAGAGACAATCATTGTAACCGTAAGGTACTTATTATATACCTGAGTAGGTATATAAATAAAAAGTGAGATAGATAGATAGACAGAAAGATAGATTTATAATTAAGTAGATAATAGATCGATACATAGATAGATAGATAACAGATAGAGATAGATAGATAGATAGATAGATAGATAGATAGATAGATAGATAGATAGATAGATAGATAGATAGATAGTGGGGGGAGAAAGACAGAGAGGAAGAGAGAAAGAGATATGTGTGTGCGCGCGCGCGTGTGTGTGTGTGTGTGTGTGTGTGTGTGTGATATATATGAGAAGGAGAAGGAGGAAGATGGAATTATAGTAAGAAACAGGGAGTAGGTGAGGGGCCGATAAAGAGATGTTTAATATTAGCCAGAGATCATGACATTGTAAGCTAAGAATTTTTATTAATGTTGCTTCAGACCGGCCTACTATCACGAAACAATCGTAGATTACGAAGTTTTGGCTCCAATAGGATTCAATAGCCTGATGCCACGTCCGCCCATCAACCAGCAGCTTGGTTCTAAACAAAGAAAATCGGTACTTTTTATGTTTCATGCTGGCTTGAACTTTATCACATGTCATGTGATCAGAATGTATAAAAGTCAAAACATGATCAGATTTACAATGTAGATACACTTTTATGCTCGTCGGAGACGTATTTCATATGGGCGTCCGCCATTGTTCCGATAGTTTAGAACCAGTTACTAAGTTACGATGCGCCATTACGAGGGAAATGACGTCACGACTGTTGAAGCCTATTTAAAAATGGCATGAGCATCTCTAAGTCTCAGTCTTTCTGAAAATGAAAGTTGTTGCGAGACTACACAATTTTAAGGGTTTTGAAGTGTTATTCAATCCTTGTAGGGTAAATTGTTGATTTTAAAAGTTAATTACAGTAAACTGGGTGCATTCATTTTCCTTTCAGGTGCGTTTAACTCTCAATTTGACCTTTCCTCTCAGTCGGTCTCTTATTTTATCATAGCAAAGTGAGTGACCCCTCTCTTTTTTCAGTTACCGAACCGAACAGGAACCGAACGCAAATGTTTTATCTCGGAATTAAACGGTCTGAGTAATAAAATGGGCATGGTCTATATTACATTTCCATGTGCTCGAGGTCATTGGTCACATTGGAATATGTGCTCAAATTGACCCACATAGTGAAAAGTGTTCACAATTTTTGAAATATCTAACATCACGATAGGTCATTTAGTTCATCCTGACACACCGGTATGCTTACAACTGTCATAAACAAAGCAGCGTGTTTACATTTCTGAAGAAATATCCAATCGTTAGACAGCAACAAATCATGTGATTGATAACTTGTTTGGACGAAAACGTGAATATAGATCGCTCCCATTTAGTGAAAATATAACGGTAAGTATTGAATTGCAAGCTTCAATTTAGAAGGCAGATATATAATATGAATTGAAGCTTACAGTTCAATACTTATCCTTATTTTTTTCGTTCGAGCTGCAAGCAGCAACATTTTCACTCCAATGGGCACGATCTATATTAACTTTCCATGTGCTCGAGGTCATTGGTGTGCTCAAAATGACCCACATAGTGAAAAGTGTTCACAATTTGAGAAATATCCAACAATACAATTGGTCATTTCACTCATCATGACTCATGGGTATGTTTACAACTTTCATAAACAAAGCAGCGTGTTTACATTCATTGAGAAATCTCCAATCGTTGTACAGCAACAAATCATGTGATTGATGACTTGTTTGGACGAAAACATGAATATAGATCTCTCCCATTTAGTGAAAATATAACGGTAAGAATTGAATTGTAAGCTTCAATTTATTAGACGAAGGCAGATATATAGATATTAATAACTTGGAGCTTACAATCCAATACTTATCGCTATTTTTTCCTTCGAGCTTCAAGCAGCAACATTTTCACTCCGATTTAGTGAGAACAACTCATAAAATTGCTAGCTAAAGACTATAGATAGTATGCAGATGACGTAACTCAGGCCTTTGTTATGGTTTTTGCCATCCGCGTTTGTGAGTTGTTCTCACTAAACTGTATTAACCAGACTATAAAAGTTCATGGTTACACAGAGTTTGTGTGTTGGTCCGTTATACTTCCGGATGGCAATGTTGTGAACTCCTTGGCCAAGCGCATTCTATCTATAGATAGTTCGAAGATGACGTCACTCAGGTCTTTGTTATTGTTTTTTGTCATCCGCGTTTATGAGTAATTCTCACTTAACTGTATTACCCAGACTATAAAAGTTCATGGTTGCACACAGTTTTGTGTGTTGGTCCGTTATACTTCCGGATGGCAATGTTATGAGCTTCTTAGCCAAGCGCATAATATCTATATGAAAACGAGCTGAGTGGCGTCAATTTTTTTCCTTTTATAGATAGAATGAAGTTGACGTCATTCTGGTCTTTGTTATTGTTTTTTGCCATCCACGTTTATGAGTAATTCTCACTAGACGGTATTATCTAGGCTATAAAAGTGCATGAATACACACAGTTTTGTTCCGGATGGCAATGTTATGAACTTTTTAGCCAAGCGCATACTATCTATTGGTGAGTATCATAGACATAAATTACAAGATGAACATTGATTTTGTTTCCTTTTGGCTCCATAGATAGAACGAAATTGATGTCACTCGGGTCTTTGTTATTGTTATCAGACAGCCATTTTTGCTAATAATACATTTCTCACTAAATAGTATTAACCGAGACTAAAATGAAAAAATGGAGACATAAAACTTATAGATAGTATGCGCTTGGCTAAGAAGCTCATAACATTGCCATCCGGAAGTAAAACGGACCAAGACACAAAACTGTGTGTACCCATGAACGTTTATAGTCAGGTTAATACAGTTCAGTGAGCATTACTCATAAACGCGGATGGCAAAATACAATAACAAAGACTTGAGTGACGTCATCTTCAAACTATCTATAGATAGTATGCAGTTGACGTCACTCAAGCCTTTGTTATTGTAGTTTGCCATCCGCGTTTGTGAGTGATTCTCACTGAACTGTATTAACCTGACTATAAAAGTTCATGGTTACACACAGTTTTGTGTGTTGGACCGTTATACTTCCGGATGGCAATGTTATGAGCTTCTTAGCCAAGCGCATACTATATATAGATAGTACGAAGTTATTGTCACCTGGGTCTTTGTTATTGCTTTTTACTATCCGCGTTTATGAGTAGTTCTCACTAAATTGTATTAACCAGACCATAAAAGTTCATGGTTGTACATAGTTTTATGTGTTGTTACGTTATACTTCCGGATGGTAATGTTGTGGGCTTCATAGCCAAGCGCATACTATAGTTTAGGAAGGAAACATATTCAATTTTGTACCCAAAAAGAACGAACCATACTCTTGTATAGTATGCGCTAAGAAGCTCACAACATTGCCATTCGGAAGTATAACGGACCAACACACAAAACTACGTGTAACCATGAACTTATTGTCTGGATAATACAGTTTGGTGAGAATTACTCATAAACGTCGATGGCTAAAAACAATAATAAAGAACTGAGTGGCGTCAATTTCGTACCATCTATAGATAGTTCGAAGATGACGTCACTCTGGTCTTTGTTATTGTTTTTTGCCATCCGCGTTCATGAGTAATGCTCACTGAACTGTATTAACCCGACTATAAACGTTCATGGATACACACGGTATTGCTTGTTGGTCATAATAGATAGTATGCAGATGACGTCACTCAGGCCTTTGTTATTGTTTTTGCCATCCGCGTTTGTGAGTTGTTCTCACTAAACTGTATTAACCAGACTATAAAAGTTCATGGTTACACAGAGTTTGTGTGTAGGTCCGTTATACTTCCGGATGGCAATGTTGTGAACTCCTCGGCCAAGCGCATTCTATCTATACTTCCGAATGGCAATGTTATGAACTTCTTTGCCAAGCGCATACTATAAGGAAGGAAACAAATATTCAGTTTTCTACGCAAAAAGAACGCATGTGAACCATCTTCTTGTATAGATCTGTGAGCATCGTGACGTCACGTCATCACCATCGCTCACCAATCACGCGTGGAATGAAGCAAGACTAGCGAGAGAGTCTGTCTGTGGTTGTAAGTGATCGCATGATATATACATACAACGTGGAAACAGAGTGGGCGGTCTTTCCTGTTTTATTTTGTTTTCTGCTTTCTGTTTTTCTCTTTGCAACACAAACTGTAGAATAATAGTCTTTGCAAACATTTTAGAATAATACAGTTTTACATTTCAACTGCCCATACACATTCTAACGCGAACATACAAATGTAAACATTCATAATCACATACACACACATACACATACACATACACAAACACACACACGCATCCACACATCGTAATCCAAAGATAGTCCCAAGTCAAATATGTAATGGGTTCTAATCTTTTATCGCCATGCTCCTGCTATCACTCACTCTTCGCGAAGTCCCAGGTTTGAGAGTTTTTGCCAAGATGAGGGTCATTTAAATCGATCGATATTTGAAGGACGGGTTTTCTGGCCAAATTTTTAAATATATGTTTTTCTAGAATACGGCAGCACTCTCAGTCATTACCATGACCGGATGGTCGTTGGGGGGACTTGCGGGATGCAGCTTTCACAACACGGTGCCACACATCTCGATCTTTGGCTTTCCCTGTCAGCTCATACCACAGACTAGGAGCCTCTCACAAATCGGTGGCTCATACAGTGTCAATCCTTCCTTTCTTTAATATTATCCAGCCACATTTTCCTTTGTCTTTCTCTTCTTCTTTGAGCTTCCACCATGCCTTGCATGACTGTCTTGTACAAGCTGTCATATATCTGAGCAGGAGCCGTTTTCATGAACGCGGACTAGTGCTTAGTCTCTGACTATCTCTGACAAGTCAATGACTTGAAATAATCTGATTTCATGTGAGCTGACAAAGCAAGTCCGGGACTAAAATCACGGCACCTTCGGACTAAGTTTGACCAAGTTTTAGTCTGGCAGTTTGACGTCATTATTTGTTTTTTTGCACCGCCTTGTGAGTTGTCGTTAGTAGAGCTCATGGAAACAAGTTATTTCATTGGTTGAACTAGTGAATACAACTCACGATTTGTTTTCTTTTGTGGCAAAAGACTGGTATTTTGACGTCATTTTTTGGTCAGTATCAGCGTGGCATTCGTGAAGTTATGGCCTGATACTGACCAAAAAATGACGTCAAAATGCCAGTCTTTTTGCCACAAAAGAAAACAAATCGTGAGTTGTATTCAATAGTTCAACCAATGAAATAACTTGTTTCCTTGAGCTCTACTAACGACAACTCACTAAGCGGTGCAAAAATCAAATAATGACGTCAAACTGCCAATCCTTTTGGATTTCAGTATCAGGCTATAGATATAATGCGCTTGGCTAAGGAGTTCACAACATTGCCATCCGGAAGTATAACGGACCAACACACAAACTCTGTGTAACCATGAACTTTTATAGTCTGTTAATACAGTTTTGTGAGAACAACTCACAAACGCGGATGGCAAAAACAATAACAAAGGCCTGAGTGACGTCATCTGCATACTATCTATAACATAACGATGGCTATGGTATCAGGCCATAACTTTACGAAGGCCACGGTCATAGATGCTATAGATAGTATGCAGATGACGTCACTCAGGCCTTTGTTATTGTTTTTGCCATCCGCGTTTGTGAGTTGTTCTCACTAAACTGTATTAACCAGACTATAGATAGTATGCAGATGACGTCACTCAGGCCTTTGTTATTGTTTTTGCCATCCGCGTTTGTGAGTTGTTCTCACTAAACTGTATTAACCAGACTATAAAAGTTCATGGTTACACAGAGTTTGTGTGTCGGTCAGTTATACTTCCGGATGGCAATGTTGTGAACTCCTTGGCCAAGCGCATTCTATCTATACAAGTTCAATGTTACACATAGTTTTGTGTGTTGGTCCCTTATACTTCCGGGTGGCAATGTTGTGAACTCCTTGGCCAAGCGCATTCTATCTATAGATAGAATGCGCTTGGCTAAGAAGCTCATAACATTGCCATCCGGAAGTATAACGGACCAACACACAAAACTATGTGTAACCTTTAACGTTTATAGCCTGATTAATACAGTTTAGTGAGAATTACTCATAAACGCGGATGGCAAAAAACAATAACAAAGACCCGAGTGACGTCAACTTCGATCTATCTATAGTTATTTGTGCTGATGCATTACATCCGGCGGGTGGATGTTATGAGCTTTTTGGATTAATGAAAATACAACAATAATTTAGTCAAAACAACTCATAAAAATGACTGACAAAAAAATTAACAATAACAAAGAGCTGAATGACGTCAATTTCGAAACTTCTATAGATAGAATGCGCTTGGCCAAGGAGTTCACAACATTGCCATCCGGAAGTATAACGGACCAACACACAAACTCTGTGTAACCATGAACTTTTATAGTCTGGTTAATACAGTTTAGTGAGAACAACTCACAAACGCGGATGGCAAAAACAATAACAAAGGCCTGAGTGACGTCATCTGCATACTATCTATAGCTAGATAGAACGAAGATGACCTCACTCAGGTCTTTGTTATTGGTTTTTTTTTCCATCCAAGTTTGTGCGTCGTTTTCACTAAAGTTTATTAACCAGACAATAAACGTTCAAGGTTACACATAGTTGTGTGTGTTGGTCCGTTATACTTCCGGATGGCAATGTTGTGAGTTTATTAGTCAAGCGCACACTATCTTATCTGTGCGTTTAGAAGGAACGAAGTGGGCGTTACTCAGCTCTTTTTAATTATTTTAGTGATAAGTTATTAGTAAATAATTATAGATAGTATGCGCTTGGCTAAGAAGCTCACAACATTGCCATCCGGAAGTGTGACGGACCTGATGACGTCAATTTCATACTATCTATTCTTTTTAACCATCCATTTGTATAATTAGTTTTCACTAACATATATCTATCAGACTCTCAACGTTTCATGTTTCACATCATTTTGTGTGTTGGTACATTATATATGTCTGGCGGATGTTATGAGGTTTTTAAAAAAATTAGAGCTTAGCATCAATAAGCGTTAAAGGTTACACAGTTGTGTGTGTGTGTGTGTGTGTGTGTGTGTGTGTGTGTGTGTTGGTGTGTTTAACTTGGCAGGCGGATATTGTAAGTCTTTTATCTAAACAGAATTTTGAGACTCGACTATGATGGGTTTTGATTACTATTTACTTTTGTTGTTGGCTATGGGGTCTTGTGGTTTGACACTCGATTTCGGATCGGAAGGTCCTTGAGCGCCTGAGCTTGAGGTCCTGGGTTCGAGCCTCGCTCAGCGCATAGTTGAGTTCTCGGAAAAGACTCCATACTCACATTCTCTCACCATACTCATGTGTAAAATGAGTACCTGGCCGTTTACAGCGTTGTCTCTGTCGGAGAAAAAAAAAGTGTATTTTCGCTTAACAGGCGTCATATCTCGTTCTTACACGTTACGTGTTGCTGTTGGTTAGGGACCCTTTGTAAAGCGCTTTTAGCACATTTAGTGGATATTCTGCTATAGATAGTATGCAGATGACGTCACTCAGGTCTTTGTTATTGTTTTTTGCCATCCGCGTTTATGAGTAATGCTCACTGAACTGTATTAACCCAACTATAAACGTTCATGGATACACATAGTTTTGTGTGTTGGTCCGTTATACTTCCGGATGGCAATGTTATGAGCTTCTAAGCCAAGCGCATACTATCTATAGATAGAATGCGCTAGGCCAAGGAGTTCACAACATTGCCATCCGGAAGTATAACGGACCAACACACAAACTCTGTGTAACCATGAACTTTTATAGTTTGGTTAATACAGTTTAGTGAGAACAACTCACAAACGCGGATGGCAAAAACAATAACAAAGGCCCGAGTGACGTCATCTGCATACTATCTATATAAAAGCTCAAGCTCTTGTTGTTGTTTTCCAAATCTTCGTGTTTTGCCTATGAGCTATCTTATCATATTCATTGTGTATATTACGGTTCCCAACCGTGGGTTCTATTTTTAGTACCCAGGGGGACTTTGTTTCATTCGTTTCATTACAATGGTTATAATATTGACATTTTTGAGACGCATAATAAAATGTGCCTCAGGATGAGCGGATTTTCAATCCCGCACTAATTAATGAAGCTGATTGCGGTTAGCATCACAACACTGTTTATTCTAGACTTTTTAATTTTTGACATCTTTTCGGGCGATGATTGGTTCTTAATATTATCTTCGAAATATTACAAAAGGTAAACTTTGCACATACCTTTATGCAACGTAAACAGATTACAAATTTATTTGCTTTTTTCTTGACAAGTCAAGTTCACACTAAAATTACACACACACAAACACACACACGCACACACACACACACACACACACAGAGAGAGAGAGAAGAAGAGAGAGAGAGAGAGAGAGAGAGAGAGAGAGAGAGAGAGAGAGAGAGAGAGAGAGAAGAGAAAGACATATATACAGTAGTGCCGCGCTGAAGATCGGTCTGGACCGCGGTCCGACGGTCTTTTAGCTGTGAACCGAAGACCGTCCCAGAGGGGAAGACCGGCGGCGGTCCTCACTTCTTATCACCTTTCAACTAGTGCGGGGCGGTCCTTGCAAGGACCACGGTCCTACGGTCTCGCGCCATAGCCTACTACTTCCCCAGCGATTCGTTGCTTCGGTTGCCTATCTTCCACCAATCACCACCCATCCCACTTAATTAATCGCACCCACCCCCCTTTGCCATACACTAAACGACACAGACGACCATACAGGCAGACGACCACCAACCTCCACTCCGCAAACCGCCCTTTCGTGTGTGAGATGGGGGGAACAGGAGGCGCACGCCTTGGACG
>NC_088370.1:30587019-30597019 GCF_034508935.2 Berghia stephanieae | reverse complement strand
CTCAAGCTCAAGTTTATATATACAAAAAAAATCAGAATGATAAAATTGTTAGTTTCATCGTTAAGAATGTGACGATTTTTTTTCCTATGGTTGGTAAGGAAAGGCTTAACATCTATCTGTAAGAAAACCAGGAGAATGTGTTCGAAATGTTTTCTCTAGGGGCCTGGCGTCAAGCAAGGGTGTCATATGATTGGTTAGAATGGGTCGTGTTTTTAGTTAAACGTTTGACATCTACACGGCAGGGATACAAATATTAGGAGGGGGAAATAATCAAGACATACATTTACACACACGACATGACAGACAAATCGCACATAGGACACGACACATAAATTATCCATATGGCACGGTATAAGTATTAATCACAGAGAAGACTCAACATACAAAATCCAAAAAAAGACAAGATACACAAATTACACATTATGACACAAAAATTACACTAAGATATGCCACACAAATTACACATAAGGCAACCACACAAAATTCACTGTACTGCAAAATGTACCCCAACATTACTTGGGGACGAAGGTTGCAGAAAATTGTTGTGCCATTATTTGAATTTTTTCTCCACCGGCATGATAACGCTGGATCTAACACCGCAAAGATTTCAATGAATTATTTAGCACTTCTACAACATGATTTCTCTTCAATTACTTAAAGCCAGATGAAGACTGTTATGGACACATCGTAGTACTAGATCCTGAAATACCAGTTTTTTTAAAACTATGTCATTCAACATCACCAATTTGGGACCCAAACACAAAGGACGTCCCGTCACCTCATTGTCAATAACACTCAACAACGATCTCAAAAGAATTGCCAAACGTAAACACAGATCTTCGCTTAACATCAACTATAGACCTCAACAACATCAGAGACAAACAGGAATGAAGATTCCTCTGCACAGAAATCACGAAGGGCACTGAGGCTGCAAAGTCGGTCGACTGTGCCTGGGAACATCTTTAAGTAAGCAAGTAAATAAACAACAATATGTTTATGTTTTGGATTGGCCTGCAGATTCACCGGATACAAAACAAAAACTATGAACCCCATTGAAATCTCTTGGGGTGACGATATTATGAGAGTACTCAAACACGCCAACAATAAATAGACAATGTGCAAGAATTAGATCGAATTCTTGTTATGGAATGAAACAAAACTCCACGGGAGTTCTTCCAGAGAATTTGCAACAGCATGAGTGAGCATACCCGATGCGTATCTATTATAATAACCCACATTGTTATGGCCTCATTGTTGTAATGAACTATTCTCAAACCAACGCAAAATACTGTCTATTACATCAATGAAATCAAGCCTATAATTGTTTACTTTGGACAAACCCCATATTAAGATCACATCGAATCCTCATCCTTTTTATTATCATTCTTTTATTATGACTATGTTATTAATAACTGTGTTGAAACAATATAATTTTGAAATTCAACTTTTTTATTTTATTTCATTTATTTATTTATTTATTTGCAACCACACCACTAGACAAAATAAATGGCTAAATAAGTTTTAGAAGTACTTGCACTAAATATTTTCCTTTTATTTTTAACATGGGAGGAAAATAGATGGAGGTGCCGGAAAACAACTGTTCGTTCATTATTGCTTATATTTTGACGTTTAAAAAAAAATTATCGCTGTTTGGCGGTTGAGAAGGAATCAATCAAAAATATCTGGCACTATGTTCTCATTTATTTATGTATTCGGGATGTTTTCAATCGACAATTTCCATATTAGACTTCATCGACCATTATTTTCTTTTAATTAAAGTGGTTGTTTCGATTGAATATAATATATACAATGTCTGTATATTTCTCATTGAAATATTCCTGACGGTTTCCGTTTTGAGTGACTTATTCTGATTTCCGTCTGATTCGAGAGCTCTTCATTGTCCGGGGTCCAGATACTTACTATGGTGAAATTTCTAACAGTAAATATGAGAAAGTGATTCACAAAACTCGCATTTTTATTATACACGGTGTCCATGAAAGTCTTTCCCTGATTTCAAACAAATAACAATGTGAAATTAAATGTAACCTTCAATTTAATATACGAAATCAGATACAATGGATGAGATAATGTGGTAGTGGCGTTATTAAGATGAATCATTCATCTTAACAACACCAATACTACATTATCTCATTCGTCTGAAGTATTTCATTCATCCTGTGATGTTGATAAAGGGAAAACCCGAAACGTCCATTTTATCTGTTTTCTTATATTAAAATGAAGCTTACATTCAATTTTACATTTTTTCGAGCTTCGAGCAGCAACATTTACATTAGGTACCCATCTTCTACGGAAAACCCATCCATTTATGTCCATTAGCCATAGATCAACTAAGTGTACATTACATCTCCAAATTTACCTAAATCAACATAACGTGCAGAGAGTCTTTCCTGATTTCAAAGACTTATTATTCTACATCCGTTTAGATATTTGCATCAAGTTTTCGCCATCTTCTATGGAAAATCCATACATTCATGTCATTTTGTCGTCAACCCACAATACATCACCAAATTCATCAACCCTGACCATGCAGCTGTATAAAGGCTTTCCACGTGGAGGGAGTGGGGAAATCATGCAAATGAAGCTGTTGATGATCCGAGAGAAGAACTGCCCTACGGAACTGAGCTCTCCAGGAATGAATGGGTAACATTCAACAGAGCACGGACAAAAATTGGGAGAACAACTGGAAGCATGAAAAAGTGGGGGGTTGGCTGAGACTAGCTTGTGTACAGAGCAGACGATGGAGCACATCCTTAGAGAATGACAGGATGAGCCCAGCTGCACTGACCTAAGATTCTGCTCCGCAGGTGTTGGTATTGGAGCGGCAAGCTATGATGATGATGATCACCAACTTTAGCTATATCAGCCTGAACTTAAAAGACATTGTTCTTCTCTACTGCTATTTTGGAATGGCAACAACTCGACAAAAATCGCTTGGTCTATGGGACTGTGATCAATCTCTCACTTACTCACCAAATTTAGATTACCCTATTATTTCAAAGTCGTTTTCCTCAAATTGTCTCCCAAACTAGGCTATGAAAGATTGTTGAGCTATCTTTGACAATTTTGTTTCATGCAATCACATTACACAAAATAATATTTACTTCGCACTTTTGCCATTCCGAAATAGAAGAAGAGAAAAATGATGTATTTTAAGTTCAGGCTGATTTAGCTACATTTTGGGTTGATGACTCCTGAGCATAAATGTATGAATTTTCCATAGCAGATGGTGGAGACCAGATGCAAATATCTATAGCGGTCTATAGAATAATATAAATCTCTGAAATTAGGGAAAGACTTTATGGACACCCTGTATTATTATATTTGAGCGGCTATGTAGTCAAGTGGTGTGACAGTCACCTTCGGATCGGAAGCCCCTGGGTTCGAGACTCGCTATGAGCGGCGGATAGTTGATTCCTGGAAAAAACTCTTCACTCACATTCTCTCACAGAGGTGTGAAATGAGTATCTGGCCCCTAACAACGTTGTCTCTTTTGTAAACAAAAATGTAATATCGCCTAACAGGCGTCATGTCTCGTTCTACATGTTAAGTACTATTGTTGGCTTGGGACCCTTTGTAAAACACTTTCAGCACGTTTAGTTCAGCATGTTTGATTTTAAAAAGAAAATTACACTCCCCGTCCATTAGATAATTTGCAAGAATCAGATATCTAGGGGGAAATAATTATTTTTTAAATATTATATTTGTATGTTACCCCTACTTTAATATTGAAGTTGAGCACTTCTATTTCGTGGGATTTTTTTTTTGTTTTATATCCCCTTCTCCCCCCCCCCTCTCTCTCTCTCTCTCTCTCTCTCTCTCTCTCTCTCTCTCTCTCTGTGTGTGTGTGTGTGTGTCTCTCTCTCTCTCTCTCTCTCTCCCCTCTCTCTCTCTCTCTCTCATTATATAAATATATATATATATATATATATATATATATAATATATATATATATATATATATATATATATACATATATTGAATCGTGTTTGATACAAATATGGTACGAAAAGTGCTCGACATGTAGTAATGGAGCGAATTATTATTTAAGATATTTACCACAATGTTTGGGACAGTCTACATCAATGTTTCAGGCTTAATTTGCCATCGTCAGTTCTGACGATGGCAAATTAAGCCTGAAACATTGATGTAGACTGTCCCAAACATTGTGGTAAATATCTTAAATAATAATATATATACATACATATATATATATATATATATATATATATATATATATATATATATATATATATATATATATATATATATATATAGTCGCGTCTCTCTAACTCGGAACTCGACAATCCGGATATCTCCATTATCTGAACGTTTTGCCTGGGGACGGATTTATATATATGTGTGTGTGTGTGTGTGTGTGTGTGTGTGTGTGTGTGTGTGTGTGTGAACAGAAAATTGGGTTTGTAACCACAAATATGTAATTTAGCATTAATTTATCTTCTTCACGGTGAAGTATATATACTATTTCGTGCATTAAAAAAGAAATTGGAGCTCCTGTCACTATTTATCTTATTTCTAAGTTCTTTACGGGTACTAATTGTGTTTTCTATGTGGTCTAGTGGTATAGACTCTCTCGCTTTCGGATCGAAGGTCCCAGGTTCGAGCCTCGCTCGTCGCATAGTTGAGTCCTTGGAAAAGGCTCTTAATTCACATTCTTTCACCGTACTCAGATGTAAAATCAGTATCTGACCGTTAATAGCGTTGTCTCTGTCCGAAAAAATTGTAATATCGCCGAGCAGGCGTCATGTCCCGACCTACATGTTAAGTGTTGCTGTTGGCCGGGAGGCCCCTTGTAAAGGGCGTTGAGCACGTTTAGTGGATATTGCGCTGGATAAAAGCTCATGGGGCAGCGTTGCTCATCGGTACAGCCTTTGCTTCGTACCCAAAAGATATTGAGTTCGATCACCCGCCATGCTGTGTGCCCTTGAGCAAGTCACCTCGCCCTAGCTCATTTTGCGGCGCTGTTTTGCTTCTGGCTTCAGGGTTATTCTAGTCTTCCCTTGGAAAAGAACCTAAAGACAAATTTCCCCATGAAGATGAATAAAGGGAAATTTACTTTATTTCATTTTATTAAACAAAACAATCGCCACATACATCGCAAAATTGGCACTAATTCTTTTCACCAGTAAATATAACCACACAAATATATTTTTAAAAAATACATTTACAAAAAACAATTTTATAAAAATTTGGACAGAAAACTTATTAAATTTGGATTGATGATGAAAATTACGCTTAGCCTGCTGGTCCCAATAGATAGTATGCGCTTGACTAAGAAGCTCATAACATTGCCATCCGGAAGTATAACGGACCAACACACAAAACTGTGTTTATCCATGAACGTTTATAGTCGGGTAAATTCAGTTCAGTGAGCATTACTCATAAACGCGGATGGCAAAAAACAATAACAAAGACCTGAGTGACGTCATCTTTGAACTATCTATAGCTCAGTTGGTAGAGTACTCTATTCGCACGCAAAGGAACCTAGATCGATACCGGGTAACGTTGAGATTATTTTTTTTTTCGTTTGTCTGGCCCTCTTGTCC
The DNA here is from genome assembly GCF_034508935.2 of Berghia stephanieae. Lineage (NCBI taxonomy): Eukaryota > Metazoa > Mollusca > Gastropoda > Nudibranchia > Aeolidiidae > Berghia > Berghia stephanieae. Next base: position 30,591,434 of record NC_088370.1, on the reverse strand, counting down.
ACCCACCATTGATTGGTTCGTTGGGTCTGTTAGATATAGCGGAAAGTACTTTGCGATAGACTAGCGTCCTATCTAAAAGATAGCAAGCAATTGATATTGCCGGTTTCACGTCATAGAAACCGGGATAAAGGCCGGCTTTACGGGGCTAGTTGCTCGAAAGGACCACGTTTAACTTGCACACAAAAAATAGTTTCGAAACTGACACTTTAAAGAATTCTCAGGTTTGATCTTTTTTTTGCCAAGTTGAAAGTCATTGTAATCGGTCGACATTTGAAATAAAAGTTTCCTAGCAAGATGGGTAAAAAAATCAAGCGATACATATATTCAGGTCTGGTATGCGAACGAAATTTGGGCCATTGTTGAAATGGACAATATTTTGCGTCATTTTTTTTTTTTTTTAGATTTCCATTTACAAAAACGAGCCCATAATATTATAATAAATTGGGTTATCAGACCTGCAAATAAGTGCACGTCGGTAAAAGCGGAATGTGTGTTGGCATAGCACAAGCTTAATGTGGGCGAGCCTGTTTGTATACACTTGAATTAAAAAGGATCTACACAAACATCTCTGTTATTTTTCAATCATTTATTTATATTACCAGATTACACAAACCTGACGTACATCGCCTATTTCAAAACATTTGAAGAATATTGATGAGATCTGGGGAATTTTGTTTTATGTTTTGTTTTGTTATGTTTTTTGTTTGTTTTTTTGTTTTTTTGTTGTTTTTTTTTTTGGGGGGGGGGGGGAGTTTTTTTTTTTTGGCTTGTCTGTTGTTGTTGGGGTTTATTTTTTGGTTGCTTTTTTGTTTGTTTTTGTTTGATTTTGTTTGATTTTTTTTTTTTTTTGGGGGGGGGGGGGGGGGGATCTCAGTCAAACAATGTCCGATTCTTGTGTTCAAAACTCTTGTTTTCTTTGCATTGTTTTATTTCATTTTGTTTTGGGTTTTTTTTCTTTGTTTTCCTTCTGTTTTTGTTGTTTTTGTTGGGGTTTTTTATGGGGCGGGGGGAAGGGGGGGGGGGGGGGGGGGGGGGGGAGGAGGGGGTATAGGTTGTTTGTTTCTTTTTTTTCTTGTTGTGTTGTTTGTTTTTTTTTTTTGTTTTGTTTTTTTTTTTGTTTGTTTTTTGTTTTATTTGTTTGTTTGTTTGTTTGTTTGTTGTTTTTTTTGTAGTTTTGTAGATTTCAGAGGCTTTAAGGGTAGTATAACCAGCCAACTGCCGTACTGCAGAAAGACTCTTATTAAAAAAGTTTGGCCAGAAAACTCGTCCTTCAAATATCGATCGATTTAAATTACCCTCATCTTGGCGAAAATCTTAAACCTGGGACTGTATTAAAGTACTTCGCGTAGTACCAGGCTTGAGATATTTTGCCAAAATGAGGGTCATATAAATCGATTGTTATTTTAAAGACGAGTTTTTTCAGGCGAAAATTTTTTATTCGAGTTTTTTATAGAGTACCTGGTCGTTAACAGCGTTGTCTCTGTCCGAATAAAAAAACAACAGAACAAACAAAAACAAAACCGAAAAAAAATATATTTTATTACCGCCTAACAGGTGTCATGTCTCGTTCTACATGTTAGGTGTTGCTGTTGGTCAGGGACCCTTTGTAAGGCGCTTTGAGCACTTTTAGTGGATATTGCGCTATATGAAAAGTGTGGAGCAAGCACTTGTATCAATAATGTTGAGAGAAAATAGGGTATGGAGAGAAAAAAAATAAAGCTTTTACAAAGCGCTTTACAAGGGGTCCCTGACCAACAGCAACATTTAACATTTAGGACGGGATATGACGCCTGTAAGGCAATATTACAATTTTTTCGGACAGAGACAAGGCTGTTAACAGCCATGTACTCATTTTCACCTGAGTACAATGAGAGAGTGTGAATAAAGAGACTTCTCCAAGGACTCAACTATGCGCCGAGTGAGGCTCGAACCCCGAGACCTTCCGATCCGAAAGCGAGTGTCATATTAGAAGACCACATAGCCGCACAGAACTTCAGACCCTATTTCTCTTATCAGTATTGATACAAGTGCCAGCTCAACTATATATCTGATTTTTATTCAACCTTATATCGGAGCTATGAACCAGAAGATTTTTGAGCAATCAAAACATGGATTTAGTGACGCATATTCATACGTGCTCAGTCAAACATGGTTGTTATATTTTTATAAACAATAACGTGAATAAAATTGACCTTTCTCTCTGGTCGTTGTAATTGGATTCAATAGTCTGATGTCACGTCGCCCAGCAACGGCGGCCATCGTGGTTCTTAGCAAAGAAAATCGGTGCTTTTTATTCTTCATGCAGGCTAGAACTTTTCATATGTCTTGTGATCAGAATGTGTGAAAGTCAAAACATGATCATATTTATAATGGGTTTTTTTCCTCTGGATACGCTTTTATGCTCGTCGGAGAAATATTGCATAAGGGCGTCCGCCATTGTTCCGAAAGTTTAGAGCCAGTTACTAAGTTACCATGCGTCATTACGAGGGAAGTGACGTTACGACTGTTGAAGCGTGTTGTTTTTATACACCCACAAATGGGTGACTTGTTATCACACGATTTTCTCGATCACATTATAAAAATGTTTAAATTTACACATAGTTTTCCATTGGTTCTATTGATCAAGCGGTAGAACAGTGGGCGTTTTACTTAGACACCTACCATCGATCGTAAAACCTCTGTAGTTCGCTAGGTCAACTAATCACTGTCATTGTTTACGGTATGACGACTGGCCGAGAGGCGTGGCTATCGAAGTGTCTATATTCCATGTGTGTCCTATAGATAGTATGCGCTTGTCTCAGAAGCTCACAACATTGCCATCCGGAAGTATAACGGATCAACACACAAAACTATGTGTTACCTTAAACCTTTATATTCTGGTTAATACAGTTTAGTGAGAATTACTCATAAACGCGGATGAAAAAAAAAAAAAAACAATAACAAAGACATGAGTGACGTCAACTTTGATCTATCTATTCCATGTGTGTCCAAAAGATAGAATGAAGTTGACGTCACTCAGGTGTTAGTTATTGGTTTTTGTCATCCGCGTTTATGAGTACTTCTGGCTAAACTGTATTAACCAGACTATAAACGTTCAAGATTACACATAGTTTTGTATGTTGTTCCGTTATTCTTACGGATGGCAATGTTGTGAGCTTCTTAGCAAAGCGCATACTATCTATTTGTTTTTATGTTACTACCATGTCATGTTTCATACTAAGGATGGTGGATAGCTTAATACGCTTTAACAGTCGTAACGTCACTTCCCTCGTTATGACGCATGGTAACTTAGTAACTGGTTCTATACTATCGGAACAATGGTGGACGCCCTTATGAACTATTTCTCCGACGGGCAAAAAAGCGTATCCAGAGAAATAAAACATCTTTTGACTTTTACATATACTGATCACAAGATATATGAAAAGTTCTAGCCAGCATGAATAATAAAAAGTACCGATTTTCTTTGTTTAGAGCCACGATGGCAGCCGTTGCTGGGCGACGTGACATCAGAATATTTGAATCCAATTTGCTCACCAATTAGAGAGTTCGCGGGGTATTTCAAGCCAGTCTTGTTGTGGTCCCCACGGAAGAGGGGAGAGAGGAGCGCATGATTGGTACTAAGTTTGACGTCCATAATTTTGTATGGCTGGTAGCTCAATCGGTTGTGCGACTGCTCGCTATCTTCTTTCTCCCGGCCAGGCGGAGGGTGTCGTAGCAATTGGATCCTGAGTTTGGCACTGACTCCGTAACTTTTTATTCTCTGTTTTCATCTGGCACTTCTCTATACCCTATTTCTCTCATCGTTATAAAATTTGCCCATTGTTCTTTGTCCAAAAAAATGACTCTTGTCTTCTTCTACACTCAAGTTTGCTTAAAGATAAAGATCTCAAAAAGTGTGTACTATGAATATGTTGCTGCTTGAAGCTCGAAGGAAATAAAATTACGCTGTTTTTTACACTTTTGAAAAAAATCCAATAAGTATTGAAACGTAAACTTCAATTTATTAAACGTCCATAGCCTCATTGTTGAGGATACCATGCATCTATAAGAGTCTATTTTTATTATTATTATTATTATTAGTAGTAGTAGTAGTAGTAGTAGTAGTAGTAGTAGTAGTAGTAGTAGTAGTAGTAGTAATAGTAGTAGTAGTAGTAGTAGTATCATCACTATTATTATTATTATTATTATTATTATTATTATTATTATTATCATTATTAGATACTGTGGACGTTTGAGTTTCCCCTTTATCAGAAAAACACGATGAATGAAACACTAAGCACACATAAGTTTCATTCATCGTGTTTTGTTGATAAAGGGAAAACCCAAAACGTCCACAGTATCTGTCTTCGTTAAATAAATTGAATCTTACATATCAATACTTATCTTTTTTTTTTTCAAAAGTGTGTATGCCAATA
>NC_088370.1:30579519-30582019 GCF_034508935.2 Berghia stephanieae | reverse complement strand
CTTACTTACTTACTTACTTACTTACTTACTTACTTATCCGAACCAGCGACCACCTGAACTCTAGTCCTTCGGTCTTGTGCCATGACGTAGAAGTTAGAGGACGTCTTTTGTAGTTGTTGGTTCCAGGTGGCTATACACAGTGTGTTACTGGTGCTTTGATTTGGTGAAAGGAATGTGCATCTCAGGTCCTCAAGACATTCAAGTAAGTTACTGTTTCATTGGAGTCGACTAAAACAACATTTGACTTACTAAAAACATCTCAAACCGGACACATCAAAGTATTATGAATTGACTGTTTATTAACAAATATTATTAACAGATAATAATAATAATAATAATAATAATAATAATAATAATAATAATAATAATATAATAATAATAATAATAATAATAATAATAATAATAATAATAATAATAATAATAATAATAATAATAATAATAATAATAATAATAATAATAATAAATTGAAGTAAAGCTTTTCTGGCGAAAAAGAAGGGAGTAGCGATGCTTTTTCAGAATACGACAAAGGAGCCAAATCCAACAGAGCACAAAATTCAAACCGCCCATGATAAATTTTTGATCACATCCGCCTTTGAATAGGAAACAATTGTGGAAACGATAAATATAAGATGCAAACAATGATATATCTAATGGCCGTAGAACATAGCCGCTACGTAATGATCATGTCACGCACCAACTCGCATCGTCGTTATAACATTTCTATTATTCATGCCAAATTTTATTTAGCTAGATGTCATCATATCCATTCCGATCTTCAGTGTCGCTCTTTTTCGGTGGCGCGCTGACGCGGTATTGTCTTGAAAATGTCACAACGCTTCTAGTTGGTTTATAATTCATGATTGATTGGTTCACGGAGCGATGTGGTATGTGGCAATGGTGATTATGATGATGATGGTGACGATGATGATGATGAGGATGATGGTGATGATGATGATGATGATGATGATGATGATGATGATGATGATGATGATGATGATGATGATGATATTAATAATAATATAATAATAATAATAATAATAATAATAATAATAATAATAATAATAATAATAATAATAATATAATAATATAATAATATAATAATAATAAATAATATAATAATAATAATAATAATAATATATAATAATAATAATAAAATAATAATAATAATTAATATAATAATAATAATATAATAATAATAATAATAATAATAATAATAATAATAATAATAATAATAATAATAATAATAATAATAATAATATAATAATAATATAATAATAATAATAATAATAATAATAATAATAATAATAATAATAATAATAATAATAATTAATAATAATAATAATAATAATAATAATAATAAAATAATAATAATAATAATAATAATAATAATAATAATAATATAATAATAATAATAATAATGATGATGATGATGATGATGACAATAGCAAAAATAAAATCATGTTTAAATATATTATTATTATTATTGTCTCTAATCCATTACATTACACAAACATGATATTTTAAACTTATGATAAGATAATAATAAGATAATTCCTTTTATTCATCCGATAGGGGAAAGTTGTCTCTAGGGTCTATTCCAAGGGAAGACTGGAATAACCCAGTCGTCAGCCGCGGTGCAGCGCCGAAAATTGAGCTAGGGCGAGGTGACTTGATGCTCAAGGCTACACAGCGCGGCGGCGGGTGATCGAACTCGGTACTTTTCGGCTACGAAGCAAAGACCGTACCCCTGAGCCAAGCCACCCCCACTGATTATAATTATTTGTTATATTCTTAGAGAATGTTGTTACTCGTAATTGATCAAGGACAAAACTAAATTTTATTGATGAGATGCGTTTAAGCGAAGTACTCACCAGTTCTCCCGCTAGATGAACGGCACTAATGTGCAAAAGTTTTGTGTAACCTTTAACCTTTGTAGTCTGATAGGGGGACTGAAATGAGAATCAATCACCCCCCTGGCAGTCCCAAAACAATAACAAAGAGCATAGTGACGACAACTTTATCATTTCTTTAAAAAAATATAGCCTTATGGAGAACATTGTGCTTATTTGGGTCAATAAAAAAAATTGTACGGCGCACAACTCTACTGAAAGATTTGAAAATAGAAATGTATTTTTTACAGATAGATAAACAGATAACTTGATTTCCTTTTATAATTTAAAGTCAGTTTGAAAGTTCGTTGAGTCACACTGATATCATAAAATACGTCCCGACGACACTAACACTCTCAAAAACAACCAATTTCGTCACTGTAAAAAGTTGTCAGTTTGGCGTTTTTACGACAGGAAGAACAACCAAAAGTTGACAGACCATTGTTTTGATTTTCAGCCGCCATTTTGATTTGTGAAGTATTGAAAGGTAGTGCAAAGCAGTCCGAGGGTCTTTTTTTTTCTATTAGTGTTAGCCCGAGATTGAAGGATTATTTTTTCTATTAGGGTTAGTCATAAGTCTTAGTAAAGGTGCTAGGGCTAGGGTGTTTGTT